>NC_081763.1:5548488-5848488 GCF_963082965.1 Carassius carassius
TTTAATAAAAACTAAAGTGACTGGAGCTGTGTTTATGTGGATGTTTGTGCGCTCAGGTTAATCTCATGAAAGCCAATCAACAGTCAGCTCTTGATCATACGATCATACGGCTGCACGATTATGACAAATGTGATTATTAATTATGATTATAACAATTTACATTTGAATGATGTTTATACCATTGTTTGATGCAACTGCATGCCATATTTTTATTTGAAAATAAACTAGCTGAAAACACTTTAAGCCTCAAATGTCAACTGTACATCGGATTGCTTTCTTCTTTATATTATAAAAAAGTAGAAATATGAATGGTATTATAATGTTATACTAAAACTAAAATGAAAATAATGGGGAATATGGAAGTAAAATAATGACTTATGTCTTTGAAACAAAAAAGCATGCTGAATAGCACTATCTGAAAAAATAATGCATTGCATTAGCAGTACTTGCATTTTAATGCCTTGTATTTCCAGGGCTTGCATTTTTGGGTCCTGCAATTTAATATAGTTATTCGTTTAAGCTGTGAATATTTCAATTCAAAATATCAATAAAATGTATTCTGAGATCTGAGGTCTTACATCACAGTATTAATTAATTGAGGAGCGTTACTCGTCATTGGGGATTCCTAGAGTGTGACGTGAGGCGATCCCCAGTATTACAGCACAGCGACGCACAAGCCATGACACAAAGTTATGGAAACTAAACATCCGAAAGCAATATATGTCTTCCTTAGATGTAATGTTAGTTCTGTAATTCAGCATTGGGTAAAACACCATTATAATCTATAATCTGCTTACTTGGTAACAGCAAAGATGTTGAAATAAACATACGCACAATCAGCTTTTCCACATGCCCCCATAATCAAAACTTCTGCTTAGCACTTGCTTAATTTCTGCAGATCAGTTTTTGTAACTGTATTTCTTAATCCACCTGTTGCTTTGGCCTTATTTTAATTGCACCACCTGCTGGTGAGCGACTGACAGCAGATGGAGATCATGCCTCTGTGCTCTACTGCTATTCCTGCAGCTCCCGGATGTGAAAGGGCGAATTGTCTGCCGAATTTTAACCACTGAATTTGTGGAAGCGAATTTGGAAAGTGAAATAAAATGGACCGAAATTTGCCTGTCGAATATTATACATTGTATTTTGTAACCGATTTAATATTTTGGAAGTGAATTCTGGAACGTGAATATGAATTATTGATTTTTTAATTATGAAAAGGTGTGTGAAATATTTTGAATTGAAATATTCACTGCTTAAACGAACAACTATATTAAATTTCAGGACCTAAAGATGCAAGCCCTGGAAATTCAAGGCATTAAAATGCAAGTACTGCTAATGCAATGCATTATTTTTCAGTTAGTGCTATTCAGCATGCTTTTTTGTTTCAAAGACATAAGTCATTATTTTACTTCCATAGGAAACCACTTAAGATAACGTAGAAAAAAACCCATCTTAAGCACACAGAAGAACATAAGTGGACTTTGAACGATTAACTGCCGGTTTGAACGATTACGTAATTGTGGCATCCATAATTGTAATCGCCATTAGACATGCAATTAATTGTGCAGCCCTATGTGCCACCCCAAATCAAAAGGAAAGGAAAATATATAAGAAATAGTTTTTTTTTTGCATAAACAAAACTGAAGCCTATAGATTTTTACACTGCAGATATGATTTGTTAGATTCACCCACTCAGTCTATTTTAATAAAACTGAATTACGTACAGCAGTGCAAGCTGTCTGGTTGTCCATGGTTACCTGTTTTCTTAAGCTTATTGGTCGCATGGCTGAAAAAGACCACCAAGTTTTTGACTGCAGGGGGACCTTTGATGTGGTGAGGGCAAATGTGTGGGCCATGGGTTTGAAGCCCTCTTAAAATACACTCACATACTTTAACAGCCTCCAGAGTGGCGTCAGTGTATGTAGTCAAAGGCTTAGACTTTTCTTATACATATTCAGATCATCTGATCAGTTTATTGGAAGAAAATTAAGTATGCAATCTGGACATTACACTAATATAGTCTATTTTTCAATTAACAGAGTTCAGGAGTAAAAACAAAATAACACTTTATTTTAGGCTCTCTTAACTAGTTGCTTATTAGCAATGAATATTACTAGAATATTTGCCATTTATTAGTAGTAATTAAGTACATATTAATGCCTTATTCTACATGACCTTATTCTACATCCCTAATCCTATTTAATAACTAAAAATAACAACTACCTTGCTAATAATAAGCAGCAAATTTGGAATTTATTGATTGGAAAGGTAGTTAATAGTGAATAAGTGTTCCCTATTCTAAAGTTTTTCCAAAAATGGTAATGGTATTTCCGTTGGGCTCCCACACAGTTGCTGTACTTTGACTATAAAAATGACATTAGTTCTCACCCCCACATGCAATGAGAAACTGACAGATTGAGCAACAGCAGCCGAAACAAACCAGATCCATTCAAATTCCCCGTACTTTTTCCGTTACAAGTCATGTGAAGTCCCGTTTGGGTGGAATAAGTGGCTGGATATGGGAGCTATGTCAGTATTGAATGCGATGACTCAAGCCCAGCTCAGTTCAAACAGATGGCAGCTCTTAACAATGGATGAGAGACATATTCATCTCTTGTGTTCTTGGAGCCCCAGCTGAGAACCCACACCACCTACAGTACACTGCACTAAAGCCGTGCTTCCAGCTTCAAGTTACGCCTGTGAGAAACACACCTGACAGCAGTTTACACTGTTCATCTCAGTCCACCAGAGCTGTGGCTGTTCAGGATGAGCATGAGGGTCTTTAACAAAGGATTATGGTAGTTGACATTTCATAACGCTCTTATTCTCACACCATCAAAACCTTTGTGGATAGTTTTCACCTTATTTTGAGCGATTCTATGAAGTCTATGATATCTCTGCTAACTGTGCCTTGTGATTGTGATTTGGTTTAAAGCAGGGATATTCCATTGGATTTCCATGAGATACAGTCTCTAAGACTCCATTCACACTTGGTATTAACATTGGTTTTGGGCAATCCAATCAACCAAAACACCTCAGACCACAGTAAAGGGCTGTCTATTTACCTGCCAAACCATTGCACTTAAACAGAAGGTGCTGTATGTAATTTTTGGACCGTACTATAGTATAAAATATACAATTATATGTTAAGTTCCCATACTTGAAAAAGAAAACAATGCTATGGTCAGTCATTCAACTTTTAAATATGTGTTCCATGTTTGAATGTCTAGGCTTTGGTTTTTGTGATTTTGCAAACCAACAATTTACCCAATAGTATTTTCAACACCCCTGTGTTGCCAGTTGGTGGAAAACACAGAGTATAAATGCCTTGGCATCCATCGAAAAAGCTCTGTAACTGAAGGCATATTAAAACGTGGCATTTTAAATGAATACATTGACTTACAATGTGTAAGGCACATCACCATCCGTTGTAAACTGTCCTCAATCTGGCAACCCTTGTGAGTATCAAGGAGGAGTTGGGGATGGGAGAAACAATGATCTTCATCTCCAACTGAAGACTTCACACAGCATGCAATGACTCCGGTCATCTGAAGAATGTCTATAAAAATATATCTGCTCAGCTAAAAAACAAAAAAACAATGACTGGAATGCTTTATAATAGCAAGCAAACATTCTTTATCCAGTAATACTATCAAAATCTCAAGACTTTTTTGATAGTGCAGCAAAACCAACAATGTAAGTGTCAAGTTTCATTTGTTAATTGTAATATTTGTATTATTATTTTTAATATTAACAATGGAAATAGAAGGTCTATTAAAATGTTATACAATGCAAGACCAAATGCACAGATTCAAGATGTTGAGAAATACCAGATATTATGTGCCACCTATTTACATTCTCTTATGAAAAACTCATTGTGTCTCAGTATACTGTAGAAAGACTGTAGTGTTATATTTTTATGTCATCGTTGAGTTCAGAAGTACCTGTACTTTTAACATTTTTAATGCATATCAGTGTCTAATATGTTGCCATGTGAGTCCAGTAGTGAGAAAGAATGTGCCTCACTAGTTAAGAAATAAGCTGAAATAAGCTTTATCGGTCTGTGCAGCTCTCTGAAATGATTTTCCATATCAGCACCACTGCACACGCCCTGTGGGGGAAGAAATTAGATTTTCTCTCCGTTGTGCCAATGGGAAGCATCATGGGAAAGGGGAGCAGATTGGATAGTAGGGAGATGGGATGATGCAGCTGTGGGTGGCTCTTTCTATGTGTGTGAGAGTTTGAGGACGTGGTGGATGAGGCGGAACACAATCTAAATTTTGTGTCACTGATAAAGACTGAATTTTGAAATCGGGTCTAGGTGAATAATGTTGGGAGCTGAGCGGATATTTTCAGAGCCAATATATTTCATATGTTTTAGTACGATGGTGTAAATATTAGAAAATAGACAAAGTAACATCAAGTCCTAACCAAGTTTTTGGCCTACCCTGTTGTGACATGACCAGCATAATTTTGCCAATAACTTAGTTTTTATCTTTTTTGCTCACTGTAAAATCTTGCTGGTCCATCTGCTGTGCACTGCAGGACATTAAACAGTAGATATCGTCTGACTGGCTATGCTTTTGACACTTCACAGTGCATTTTCAGTGAGGAAAGAAATTATTTGATGCTGGAAATTTGAAGTTTAACTCTAATGGTAATGGAATGGATGTTAATAATTGTTAATCGAGTTCAGATTATTGGAACACTGGTTGAATTACAATTATAGCATCCAGACAGTTAAATTCAATTCAAGTTTATTTGTATGGCCCTTTTCACAATACAAATCATCGCAAAGTAACTTTACATAAAATCGAGTAAGTTTCTACAATATATTTAGTAGTAGCTTATCAGTGGTGACTGTTAGTTAATGTACATTTGGCGTGAATCTATGGAAAAATCAATTAAAGACGTAATCAAACAGAGGATGAGCATTATTAACAGCAATAGGATGCAATCAAACTTATAGCAAAAGTTTATAGATCTGTATGTTGTGTCAGGGTTGACATCATCTGAGGTTTTCTGAGGGGTTGACATTAGTGGTCGACCGATATGTGTTTTTTGACAGCCGATATCTTGGAAAGCAGGGGGCCGATATAAAGCCGATATTATTTTTTTAATTATTATTATTAATATTTAAGAAATTTTAAATCATTTGACAATGGATTAAAAAAATACATGTGTAAAATAAACACTTACTTTAGATGACAAGGTATTTTTCACAAATAAATAAATATTTAATAAAAAAATAATAATAAAAAAGGAAGTAAACACTGTAATCAATGGGACAATCTGGACTGGGAATAATATTTTTCAAATGAAGTCAGGGTAACCCTAATTGTACCTGCCATCACACAGTGAAAATGACATGAATATGAAAGTGGGCAATGCATAAAGTGCAGTATAATTTGATATCACGAATTTAAAGTTTAAAGCATTCAATTCACATGGACTGACCATCACGCAGAGAACACGTGATCATGCTGGATACACATACACACTTCACAAGATCTCACAGGTGGATTCGACTAAAGCCCTATTCGGACCTGGACTAGTTTTACAGGGGGTCGTTATAAAAATCTGTGTTTCACAGATGTACTTGGTGATTTTAATCCCATTCGAATCTGCCAAGTCTGTGTTTTTCTCACACAACCTTTGTAATAATTCCAGAGCAAATTACCAACTGTTTTTCAGCAAACTCAGTGATCCTCTGAGAAAACTAATCCCGTCCGAATGCGTATGTCTGTGATTGCCGGCAATATTTTATTTCAGAATGTGTTTCCTTGTGTGTTTTTCCCAACGTGAATTACCGTAGATGCTCTTACTGTGCGTATGTTTTATATATTTGCTTCCCGGCAAAGAAATAATAATAAAAATAATAATAATAATAAAAAAATCAAGAGCCAGATCATGTAAACTGTTAATACTGGCTATTGTAATATCAGCATCAGGTAAGATTACTCACGTTCATTTATGCACTCAGTTACATAATGTTTTAATTAAAGATGTACTTTTATGAAAATTAAACATGGGTTTAGCCTACTACTAGAAAAAAAAAGAAAGAAAATATTTATAATACTAATGGTAATCAATCCGAATGACTATATGCAATGCACGCATACAGAGCGTGTGATCTCTATGAAGGCTAGATGCACAAATCAGACCCTCCCACCTCTGTAATAAACACAGAGATGTTAGTCCTCTCCAAATTGGTACATGAAAATTGCAGACGTAAGGTGGTAAGAAACGAAACTCCAACGTAGTTTAGAAAATGAATTAATAATTATTTAGCTGCTGTTCCCACCAAGCAAAACTGATTTGTTTAACCTAAGCTAAAGAATAATAATGTGCATTTGATTAGATATAACTTCAGTAAAAGATTATGAGATGCATTATTTGAATGCTTGGCGAAAGAAATGTGTCTTTAATCCAGATTTAAACAGAGAGAGTGTGTCTGAACCTCAGACGTTATCAGGAAGGCTATTCCAGAGTTTGGGAGCTAAATGTGAAAAAGCTCTACCACCTTAAATGAGCTTTGCTGTCCTAGGTAATAACAAAAGTCCAGCGTTTTGTGACCTTAGGGAGCGTGATGGATTGTAGCGTGGTATAAGAATAGTTAGGTATGCAGGAGCTAACCCATTAAGGGCCTTATAGGGAAGTAATAATATTTTGTAACAGATACAGAATTTAATAGCTAGCCAGTTCACAGACTGTTGAATTGGGGTAATATGATCATATTTTCCTGACCTAGTAAGTACTCTAGTCGGTGCATTTTGGACTACCTGTAGCTTGTTTATTGAAGATACAGGACAACCACCTAGAAGAGTATCGAAAAAAATATTTATCTTTCGGTGCCAAATTTCAGTTCCAAAAGCCAAGCGGCATTTTTTATTTATTTTTTGCCAAGCGGCTGTGTCTGTGTGCTTGTAGCATACATGCATGTAAGGACCTAAATTCGCCGTGATTGGCTGTCCACCACCACGTGACAGGTAGGATTTCTGAAGATACTCGCAGTCACACAACTCAAGTGTAGTTGTTTTTTTCTCAAAATGTTTCTGTTTTACAATGCCAAAGAGGTCTAAAGAGTATTTCAACCAATGCCGGTGTTACGGTTTAACTGGTTACCGTGTGATCTGGTGACCAACTTCCTGGTTCAGGTCTCCGCTGCAGATGTGCTGGAACGACGGCAGCAGATTCGGCGATTCTGAAAGCACAAACTGAAGTGATATTAAAGAGTAACTAAACCCTAAACCAACTTTTTTTAGTTAATTATCTATAAGAATGGGGCTTTATTAGTGCTGTTCATTGATTCGAGTAACTTTTTTGACATTTCAGTATAAAGTGTTTTAATTCTACAATATATGGTGTAAAAACGTGTGAGTGCTGCCCTCTTCAGGTTGAACGGTGGCTACTGCAGTTGATTTTTCCTATTGGATGTTGCGGTGGCAGGTGACGTAAGCAGTTTCCAGCTCACCACGCCCCTTGGTACGAGCTACCACGCCCTTGGCAGTATACAACCATCAAAATCACTGTAGTGAGTCAGGAGCAGGAATTGCGAGTATTGGTAACGACCAGGATAGACTATTATAGCATCTATTTAGCATAGCAATTATATAGTTATTTAGATCTTCAAGTTAGCATAGATTTATCTGTATTTAGTACAGTGGTCAGGATGGTACGGAGGTGTGTTGCTAGTTGCGACAGCACTGCTGGACTGCATAGTTTACCAGCAGACTTTAAAATTAAGCGCCAGTGGTTGAATGCACTTGGCCTGGAAAACCGCAGGTTCCCGCTTAGAGCTCGAGTGTGCAAACTGCTTTTTACACGGGATTGCTTCTCCAATGCAATGGAGGTGGAAATGGGCTTCTCCACACAGCTCGCGCTGAAAAGCGACGCGGTGAGGGAGTTAAGACCGTTTGATGAGAATTGATATGAACAGACACCTCAACCCCCTCCACTTCAGGTGAAAGGGGGGGGAGAAAAGTCCTCTACTTCAAATGATCGCTCTGTTGCAAAGCTACTTGCGTCATTACAGTCACTCTCCATTTTAGCGTCTCTGACAGCAGCTGTCAATCAATCCGTCACTGCGAGTCTCAGGATCACGCCGCACTCGCTCAGCCCCGCCCTCGGTTCATCCCCTCTATCTCCGCTGTGATCTGCCCACTTTTTAGCATTTTTCAAATATTGTCAGTGGGTGGAGTCAGGCTCTGAGCAGGGGTTTAGTTACACTTTAAGTGTCTAATAAACGCAGACATGATCATTGCATGACTCTGATATTCTTGTAAAGATTACAAGTTATTAGTATGATTGCCCGTTTCGCGGCTGAAGTAAGTAGGATAAACAAAAAAATAAAAATAAAGTACGTCTGTGTTGGCGTGGGTTTCGTACATGCGCCAAAAGATGGCGCGCCGCGAGACAACAGTCACGAACCACCGAGCTACTGATCTACACCGAATCAACTCCAGGTCTCTGGATTCAAGACAAGACTCTCGGCAGCACATCGTGCAACTGCTGAATCAAGGAAATGTGACCGTGTTAACTTGTGACCTGTGTTTACCTATTATAAAAATAAACCATAGCAGAACGATGACTACATTTTATGGTTCATGATGTTAAAGAACATTTCATGACTTCTCAGACAACTGTACATCTGTGGCTACTGTGGGGTTAATTATAAACTAAAGAAAATGTACCATGTTTTTACTATGGTAAATATGAGTTAACGATAGTGTTTATAATTAACCCACAGTAGCCACAAATGTACAGTTGTCTGAGAAGTCATGAAATGTTCTTTAACCCACAAATGCATTGTGATTTTGCACTAAAAAGGTTTTTTTTACATTCCTTTGCATTTTAGTTGGTTCAATATTAGCCTGTACACAATATAATTTGTTTATTTATTTATTTATTTATAATATGTTCATGTTGTGGCAAAAAGGTTTCTCTTTTTTTGTTAATTTTGGCCAAGTTAGGATTAGGGCTGTAACTTTTGAGAAAAATCAAATTCGAACGGATATCGAATATCATGCAATGTATTCGAATATATTCGAATATCAACGTGACGGCCCCTCCGCGCATAAAAAAACAAACAAAAAAACCCCACAGTAGCCTAATGAAGATTCAGTCACAAATGTATTAACAGTGATTAATCTGGATTATTTATTTTTTTTACTTAATGTTCGAAACAGCAGGTTATCAACTTAAAAATATCAGTTTATATGAAGTGCCACTATGCATATCTCACAACATTAGGCTAAATGAAAAAAGAAAAAAAAAACGATTCAGAACAGGCACAAACAATAACGCGACAACTTAAACAGCAGCAGGAGTAAGGCAGCCTAGCCTAATTCATTTCTTAATATTGTTTGCAAGAAACACCAACTTGATCTGGATTAACACCAATTTGAGCCGCACGCTCTCTTTTTATTTACAATGTTCCCCGCGGTGGAGAACAGAACACACGTTCGGAGCGCACAGACGTGCCTGGCTACTAGCTTTTATTCGCTTGATTTGGTCATGGGCCTATGCTACAATAGGTCTAGAGTGCCCTCTACTGGATAAGATGGCAAAGAATAAAAGAAAAAACAAACGGTCTACTCATAGACTGTAAAAAACGCGCTACACATGGAATTTTAAAAACCGGATATTTTACTTATAGTTCGATTACAGATATTTCACGTCATGTTCGAATGCATATTCGAATATCGAATAAAAAGTGACAGCCCTAGTTAGGATTGATACCAATCCTGAGTGTCAGCTGGCACACCCCCTATCCAAAAAGCACAACCAGTTGTATTAATAATGTTATCCTGAGTGTGTAGTGTTACCAGAATTTGTTTTAATTAAGGTGAAAAATAAAAGTTTTGTGTTTAATGTATTTGTGTTGATGTTGAAATGGATTTTAAAACATATGGTATCGAAAAAAGTATCATTAGGAACCGGTATCGAAACTGAGGTATCGAAATTGGCACCGGATCGAAAGATTTTAAACAATACCCAGCCCTATGAAAGAATGCAGTTTTTGTAACATGGGAAATATGGTTTTCAAAAGACAAGTTTCTGTCTAATATAACACCCAGATTTTTGACTGTAGAGGAAGTAACAGTATATCCGTCTAGTTGCATATTGTAATCCAAGAAATTCTGTGTACCGTTTTTTGGTCCAATAAGTAATAGCTCTGTCTTATCCGAAGTTAATAAGAGAAAATTATTGGTCATCCAATATTTTACATTTTTAACACACTCTGTTAACTTAGATAATTTAGAAGTTTAATTTCGTCTCGTTGAGATATATAGTTGAGTATCATCAGCATAACAGTGGAAACTAATCCCATATTTTCTAATAATATTACCAAGGGGCAACATGTATATTGAAAATAGCAGAGGACCTAGGACAGATCATTTACGTAAGTAGCAAGTCATTTGTAATTTTAACAAGGGCAGTGTCTGTGCTATGGTGGGGCCTGAAACCTGACTGAAAATCTTCATAGAGAACCTTTTTTTTTTTTTTTTTTTTTTTTGTAAAAGAAAAAGTGGGCTCGGTGACGTTTTGCTTGACTCAAAAAGTTTATAGTTTAGTAGGTTTATTAGGTTTATTAGGTCAGTAAATGCAAGTCCTAATGCATCATTTGTATTATCAATGTGAATGTTAAAATCTCCAACAATTAGCGCTTTATCAACAGTAACCAATAGGTCTGAGAAGAAATCTGCCAATTCTTTTAGTAATTCTGTATATGGCCCTGGTGGTCTATACACAGTAGCCAGAGCAAAAGATACGATAGATTTCTTTTGCATATCTGACAGTGTAACATTAAACAGAAGTATTTTGAAAGAGTTAAACTTGTATCCTGTACACAGCCGTGATAACATACAGTATATGCACAGGCATATGTGATTTAGACTTGATTAAATTTGCTATGTATGAAGGCTAAACACAAATATACCAGACCTGTCCTCCCCATGCAGGCAAAACTAGTTCTGTCGGAATAAGTTTTTTGAGATAGTTTTTGCTACAGCTGTAGACAGCTCCATTGATGATTATAGGATTATTCTAGTTCTGTTGTGCTGTGGTTCTCGCTCTCTGTGTAGAAAGGATGCTAGATGGTTGTAAAGAGTGGAATTTAATAAAGTGAGAGTGGGATGAAAGAACAACATGAGGTGTTTGGAGAGAAAACAGTGTGTAGCGGGAGTCCACTCCTCTCTGTGCCAAATGGCAAGAATCTGGCGTGAATCGCGGCTCCTGTAAGGTGATGTATGTAGTAAAGCTTTCGGGAGGCTGAGAGTGATTCTATATATATTCTGGCTAGTGGCTTATGTGTCTTAGCATTTAAGATTGAATTCAAAAGGATATTTTGTCCAAAAATGAAATCTATTTATCTTATTATCTAATCATCTCTTAATCTTCATATCAAAGCATGCATGTCTTGTTCTACCTCAAAGCATTAGCAGAGTATTTACACCCATGCACTTTTCCATTCAACATACGATTGCTAGCTAAATGTCTATCAAGCCTAGAAAAGGACATAAATCACTGTAAACGTAGTCCATACAACTCTTACTGTTTTTACACATTTTTTACACTCTCCACTCTTTTCCCTATTTGTCTATTAAACTATTTTAAACACTACACTACTAAACACTACTAAACACAAGCACATGTATCAACGATTAAAAAAATTGCATTGGCAGAGAAACTAAAACAGATGAACTGGCAACATTTTTCTGTAACTTAAATTACTCAATATTAACTACTTGTTTGTTGAACTGTTGTAAAAACAATATATTAAGATATACAAATAGAATATTATATAATATACTGTATCTAATAGTATATAAACAATATGTTATTGTGCTGTTGTACAGAAAATCCACAAAGCCTAATGCTATGAAATCCATGAAATAAAACCGCGTGGACTGCCTATATCTAATTTTTGAGAATGTGGAAATGGAGTGGAAATGGCACTGCAACTGTGGAAAGATCCCAATAGACTCAACTTACACACACAATCCCAGCACATACAACCTATGCTCTTCTTGAAAGCTATCATTGTTTGAGGGAGGCTAGACTTCCTGCCATGGCCTGCTCATTCCTTCCCAGTTATTTACCATTCCCATAAAATGTGTCCTCAGCAAAGCTTGATATCCAGACAGCCATCCTTTAGCCTGTTTGTCCGTGGTTTAACCCCCTTATCAATAAGCAATCCATGTGCAAATAGACCTTTAGAAATTGTGGATAAAAAAAAAAAGCTCAAGCCCAGTGCAACCTAGGGTGAGGCTTACACAGCAGGTATTATTTCACATGTTCCTGTAACTTCTTTATCATACTGACAGCTGTTTTGTTTTATTTGATTTCTTTCGCACTCGAGTTCAGCTGGTAGCTATTCGGTCTCCCTCCTTTGCCTGCTTTACAAACTCAAACCATCCCTCATTTGATTAGTTATCTCAAAAATCCTATGACAAACCTATGAAATATTTATTTATTTATTTATTTGTTTTCATTCAAAACAGCAGGATTCAATGCCTTGCTTAGTAGTCTTACCTCAAGTCTTTTGAGGGTGGAAGATTCCTGCCGGACATGAGACTCTGCCAGGACGTGTCCTTATGTACCATGTTTCAATAAGCTTGTTCTTTATTTTATTAAGTAGATGCACTTGCTATTTGTAGAGTTTTCAACCCACATAGAGACTTGTGTTGACTCACTGAGGTTTAGTTTGATTTATCCCCATCTTGTTGGCTCAATGAAAGTAACCAATTTGGGCTAAAATTCTCATTAGTTATGGTTAAAGCTATGTGTCAGTTCAGTTTACATTAGACAAGAAATCTTGGACAAGAAGTTCTTGTAACACCACCCTCTTTGATTTCGAGTTTCGTGGCTAACCACCAAGCCACTGTACAAACACTGGCTGCCACCTCACATACACACAGCCTTGATTTCACCACTTCCTCTGCCCTTATCGTTTTGTCGCTTTTTCAACTTACCATTTTCTTCTCTGAGTAAACACCCTTCTTTTTTGCTCTCCTCTCTCTCCTTTGCCCAACACCCACGGACAGACCGCATCCATACTCAGCTGACAAGAACGCACTGAGCAGTGGAGTGTTGGAAATATGTGCAACCCCAACCCTCCTCTTCACTTTTTTTTTCACTTGCTTTCCTCCTCTTCCCACATAAATCCTGGAATCACTCCAGCTTAACTCACTTTGGTACTGGTCAGACTGGGACCTCTGTCTGACCGACCCCCTCCAATTTACATGCTCACCAACTCACACACACACTTATCCAGATTGGCCCCTGAGGGTCCCTCCACTTCCTGTTCTAGACGTCCCTCCAGCGTTGTGAAACAGGAGCGCCATCCCAGTTGTCTACAAACCAATAGGAATGTTTGGCTACCAATTCTAATGTTTTCAAGATGGCTTTGACTCTTATAAGGAAATCCCCCCAGTTTAGTAGCCATTTGAAATTCCTGCTTCTTTTTTACAGTGAGGAAGTGTTTTCTGAGTCACGGGGCGAGAGCCATTTGTGTGCCCCAGTCTGTCCGAGGTTAGGGAGTTTAGAGGAGCTCTGGTGGTCTTCGCTATCGGTACGTGAGGATTGTACGAGGTGCCGGGGCTCTTATGAGAGTCTGAGGTTCTACTTTCTTTGATTCCACATCTAACTGTCTGTTTTCTATAAATAATAAAGAACAAAGGACTCAAGTGAGTCTTACGGGATGTTTTTACTGGGTAAGTCAAAATGAGACTATTTCCTCACTGCTGAAATACTTGTTGCTTCAATTCTGACCACTGTAGTCTGTAGTGTGCAGTTTTTTTTTTTTTTTCCATCATTTATTTATAAACTTTTTAAAGAATTAACAGAAAGTTTCATACAATTTAAGTTATAGCTTTTCCCCCCTTTATAACCCTTTCCGCCAAAATAATTAACCATACATTACATAAAGGTTAAGACAATAATAATACTCATAACATCAATAAAAAAAATTTAAATAAATAAAAAAAAAAATATAATAAAAATAAATAAATAAATAAATAAAAATAATAATAATAATAATAATTAAAAAAAATACAAATACATAGCCAATAATACAATTTCCTAACATATTCGTGGTCCTTACACAATTATAAAGCAAAACTCCAATTGGTTATTAATATTTAACATTGATCAATAAGTGTGAGAGTCTTCATCTTCTCAAAATGTGTAATCATGGGTTGCCAAGTCTTATAAAAAGTTTGGACAGATCCTTTCATTAAATATTTAATTTTTTCTAATTTTAAGTATGACACTAGATCACATAACCACACTGAGGCTTTAGGGGGGCTTGTAGACTTCCACTCCAATAGTATTCTTCTCCTCGCCAGTAAGGTGGCAAAAGCAATAACATTTTTTAATTTATTTGTCAGTGATACTCCATATTCTGGTACTCCAAAAATAGCAATTTCAAAACTGGGTTTTACATTCAAATTAAAGGCCTCATTTAAAGTTTTAAATATGAATGTCCAATAGTCACTCAGCTTTTCACAAGCCCAAAACATATGAAAAAAGTCTACTTTGTCACCTTTACATCGGTCACACAAATCATCAACATTTGGGTAAATTTTTGAAAGTCTATATTTTGTGTAGTAGGCGCGATGAAGGACTTTAAGTTGTATAAGGCTAAGGCGTGCACACGAGGTTGATCCATTTACTCTACTAAGAGCCTCATCCCAAATTTCGTCAGGTATTTCACTCCCTATGTCCTTTACCCACTCACCTCTTGTTCTGTCAATTAAAACATCATTTGAGGACATAACCATCTTATATATTGCTGCAATTTGACCTTTAAGAAAAGTAGGAGATTGTAAAATTTTATCCAATAGTGAAGTAGGTGGCAAGTCAGGAAAAGTTGAGCTCTGAGCTTGAACAAAGTGTCGGACTTGAAAGTAACGGAATAGGTTGGACTGTGACAGCTGGAATTTCTCTGAGAGGTCATTAAAACTGGCAAATGTGCTGTTTATATAAAAATCACTACACCTGGCCAAGCCTACCCTCTGCCATTGTGCATACGTTAAATCTATTTTACCAGCAGGAAACAAATGATTATTACAGAGAGGGCTTAGCATAGAAGAGTTACTGAGTTTATGCCTTTGTCTAAACTGTGACCATATTTTAAGTGTAGAACGTACAACTGGGCTCGATGAGTATTTAGAGGGAGAGAATGGTAGCTTCATTGTTATTAGAGCAGAAAGCGATGTAGAAATACAAGTATTTGCCTCCGCCTTACACCAATCAACCTCAGGGGACGTATACCAACAAATAATTTTTTGAAGATTTGCAGCCCAGTAATAGCCCATAAAATTAGGTAGAGCTAAGCCTCCCTGGGGCCTTTGCTTTTCAAGGAGCTCCTTGCGAATTCTAGGGTTCCTTCCCCCCCACAAGAATGATAGTATGGGTTTATTTACAGAACGGAAGAATGTTTTTGGCAGAAAAACTGGAAGTGACTGAAATAAGTATAAAAATCTAGGTAAGATATTCATTTTTATACAATTTACTCTGCCTGCTAGAGACAAGTGCAATGCATCCCATCTCTGAAGATCAGACTTAATATTACTAATGAGTGGTAAAAAATTTTTTGCATATAAACCTGAGAAAGTACGAGTAATATGGACTCCTAAATATTTAAAACCAGATTGAGAGATGCGAAATGGGAGGGATGCCGCATTGATTTGTAAAGCAAGAGGGTTAATCAGGAAACATTCACTTTTAGAAAGGTTAAGTTTGTATCCTGAAAAACTGCCAAAAATGGATAGTTTCCGCACTATTTTTGGGACGTTTTCAACTGGATTTGAAATGTATAACAGAAGGTCATCCGCATATAAAGAAACCCTGTGCTCCATCCCCATTCGATCAATGCCCTGTATAGACTGCAAGGATTTAAGCATAATGGAAAGTGGCTCTATTGCTAATGCAAAAAGAAGAGGGCTTAAAGGGCAACCCTGTCTCGTACCCCTTAGTATTGGAAAAAATTGTGAACGTATTTTGTTTGTTATAACAGATACTTTAGGATTAGAATACAACAATTGGACCCAGGATATGAATTTTGGACCAAAACCAAATTTCTCCAATACTGCGAATAGATAGCTCCACTCCACTCTATCAAATGCCTTCTCCGCATCCAGGGATACCACCACCTCTGGGACCTCCCTGGATGCAGGAGAATACAGAATACCAAGAAGCCTCCTTAAGTTGGTGAATGAGTGGCGACCCTTAATAAAGCCTGTCTGATCTTGGGATATTATTTCTGGTATAACAGTATCTATTCTAGAGGCCAACAATTTGGCAAGAATTTTAACATCAACATTCAGCAAAGAGATTGGCCTGTAGGAATTGCACTCTAGTGGATCTTTTCCAGTCTTCAAAATGAGTGTAAGAAATGCCTCTGTGAGAGACGGTGGCAATTCTGTATTGTTTAGAGAATTCTCAAACATTCTCAGAAGAAGCGGAGCTAATTTGGGAGCAAAAGCTTTATAAAATTCGACAGGATAACCGTCGGGGCCGGGGGTTTTGCCATTTTGCATTGCTTTAATAGAATCTAAAATTTCTTGCAGCTCAATTGGTTGTTCTAATCTATCTTTATGATCTGGATTAATAGTCTGGGTATTCAGGTCCTTCAAAAAGGTTGACATGCCTGATAAATCCCCACGAAATTCTGAAGTATATAAATTTGAATAAAATGTTTTAAAAGTTTCATTAATTTCTTTAGGATCCACTGTCAGTTGTTGTGATGCGTTGCGAATCTGTGGAATTAACCTGGAAGCTGATTGACACTTTATCTGATGTGATAATAAACGGCCCGCTTTTTCCCCATGTTCATAAAAATTCCCTTTAGACCAAAGCAGATTTTGTTGAGTCTTTTCAATTGATATCTGATCATATTGTGCTTTAATTTCCACTCTCTTTTTAAGCAGTTCATCAGAAGGGGATAGAGAGAGTTGTTGATCTAATTTTTCTATCGAATCAATTAGTTGTTGTAGTTTTGCATTTCTCTTTTTATTACTGGATACAGAATAAGATATAATTTCACCTCTAATGACAACTTTAAATGTCTCCCATAAAGTCAGTGGTGATACCATTTCTGAATCATTTGTGTGCAGGAAGTTATCTATCGCCACTGATATATGTTTGTGGAAATTTTTATCTGCCAACAGAGTAGAGTTTAGTCGCCAAGTAGGGCGCTGTGTAAAATGTTGAATAAAACGAAGGTCAAGAAGTAATGGTGCGTGATCTGATATTATAATTGCTGAATATTGAGTATTTTCCACTAAAGGAAGTATTGTTTTATCTATAAAAAAATAATCTATTCTTGAGTATGAAGAATGGACAGGGGAAAAATAAGAGAATTCTTTCTTTTGCGGGAATAAAAATCTCCACGGATCCAGACAGCCCGTTTGTGCCATGAAAGTAGAGAGAGCTTGGGACATTTTAGACTGGAGCATGGATTTCGGATTCGAACGATCTAGAATTGGGTTAATAACACAATTCAGATCCCCGCCAAAAATTAATCGATGTGAGTTTAAGTTGGGTAAAAGTGAGATAATTTTATGAATGAAATTAACATCGTCCCAATTGGGGGCATAGACACATACCAGGGCAACAGGGGTGTGAAACAAATCACCTGTCACAATAACAAATCGACCCTGAGGATCTGAAACACATTTGGAAGGGTAAAACTGTACTTTCTTATGTATTAAAATCGCTGTTCCTCTTGCTTTACTGTTGAAGTGGGAATGAAAGACTTGCCCAATCCATGTTTTTTTGAGTCTCATATGATCTGATATCTGTAAATGTGTTTCTTGCAGGAATGCTATTTCAGTTTTTAATTTTTTAAGATGAGCAAAGATACGAGCTCTTTTATTTGGCCCATTCATACCTTTAACATTCCAGCTAGTGAACCGAATAGTAGACCCTCCTGTACTATTTGAATCACACATTAATCAATCATTAGGATATAAAGGAATAATGAATAAGACCACGTCTCCATTGCATGCCAGGCAAGTAAAGAAAAAAAAAAATAAAAAAAAAATAAAAAAAAAAAAACCCTTGGCGGTTACCATCCCAACCCAGACGAAACTGAACTTTTCCTATATTTGTCTCAAGAACAAAGACAAATTGCAGGCCCCTATTATCAAACCCCCAGTAGTCCCTCAACTGACTTAAAACCATTCCAACCTATAGGGAGCAACCCGACCGTTACCCTTATGAAGCATTATTAGTGTTTAAAACACTTTTAACTTAACTCGGTGGAGTGTGTCTATGTCACAAAACCATCAGCTTGTTTGAGTTAGGTTTAGAACAACAAACTATTTTCAAAGTCACAAAAAAATTAAAGTATTTATACCTTTTTCAACCGTCTCAAGAAAAATCAAATAATTATCCGTCATCCTTCGCTCAAAAGGGAGACCTTGAGCGTAAGAAAATAATTAAATAAAAAATCCAGGAAATCCTAAACATTGATGCGTTGATCGTAGAACTGTTTCGCCTCCTCCGGTGTGTTGAATATGAAAGTTTCTTCATTAAAAGTCACTCTCAGACGAGCCGGGTAGAGCAATTGAAATCGAATGCTCTTCTGATAGAGTGACTGCTTAATGCCGTTGAAAGACGCGCGTTTCCTTGACAGCATAGCGCTGAGATCTGGGTAGATTCTGACTGGATTCCCCTTGTATTTCGCCTCATGCCGCCTTGACCATCGCAGTAATTGCTCCTTTTCTTGAAACCTGTGAAAGCACACCACAAATGGACGTGGTTTACGGCCATCAGCTGGCTTTTGACCGGGTGATCGATGCGCTCTCTCAAGTGCTGGTGGCTTGTCGAAGACCTCCGTGCCCGTCACCTCTAGCAGCATCTCAGAAATGAACGTAACAGGATCTTGACCGTTTTCGCTCCCTTCTGGAATGTTCACAATCCTCAGGTTTGCCCTTCGCGATCTATTCTCCAAATCTTCAATGCGGTCAATGAGAGATGTGTTCTGCGCTTGCAAAGTTTTTATTGTGTTTTCGGCCACTGTCAGTTTTTCAAAATTCTCCCCAACCAGGGATTCTGTCGCGACCAAACGGCTTTGAAAGCCATCCACAGTCTCTCTCAGTGCATTTACAGAGCTTTGTAAAGGACCAATAGATTCCAGAATCAAGTCAGAAATGTCTTCCCTGATACTGATGCGCTGTTTAGTTAATTCAGAGATCAACTGGTCCATGGAGACAGATTCAGAAGTTTCCGTCATGGCCTGTTTTTCGAGATTAGAGGTAGCGGCCATGGTTGCTAACTTACCGGCAATGCTAGCATTAGCTCTCGTGGTCGGTGGGGCTGAGGGGTGCGGTTGCTTCTGCTTAGTGTGACTCATAATTCACCAAGCAATGTTCTAACGCGTATATCAAAAATGACTGACGCTAAATGGTGTGTAACAAGTTTAGTTTGAAAATGTAGGTCGGGAGCCCTTCTTCCTTCGACCTCACGCCTTCATGGCTATACCGGAAGTCTGTAGTGTGCAGTTTGCATGGAACCCAGTGGTTAATGAACAAGGACAACTGTTTCTTTAGGACTATTACTTCTTCATTAGGCAGTTCCATGTGTTACCAGAGAGCTGATAAGACTATTTATATAAAGTTTCCTGTCCAGTTGTGACTTTGTTTCATTATTTGGTGTTTTTGTTATGTTTTTTTTTTTTTGGTGAAATGTAGGTGACACAAGCTGCTTTGTTTGATATAAATGAGCATGATGTCCTGAATTACTCTAAACTGCTCAGGCAGTTTTTGTAACCTGCATGTTCATGTGTTAACCACTTTTAGCCTCTACAGAGGGATACGCAGTAATTCAAGTTTAAAAAGTGTGTGTGTCTCTACTTTCAACAGTGATGTGGTATGCGTTCATGGTTAATATGAGCAATCCAAGCAGTGAGTCCAAACTGACGATGTCATGTCTAAGTGTTACTTACCGCCTTTGAGACAGGCTTACGATCAGTTATTGCCCTCTAAGGCTTCACTCCACCAATAGAAGACAAACTGCTCAACTTTCATCAGATCAGTGTAAAAGAGCAAGTTACCAACACCCCAGACCGGCTCAACCCACAGAGCATCTGGTTTGGATGAGGCCATGCTGTTCTCACTCATCTCTCCCGTTTTTGCCATGCCCATGACAACAGCACCATCAGACACCTCCCTCTGAGCTGACTAGGAGCTGAATGAATCTTCCTACCTCTGTTAACGGGTGGCAGGGCCATGGCATCCACTGTGGCGGCACATGAGAACCAGTGTGTACACAGGACATGCCAGGACCCCACTGGTTTTTACAAGCCTGTGGGTATATGTGCGGTTCCTGGGGATTCAAGGATTTGCTTATTTGTGTGTACACTGATGTCGGTAGTCCTTCCATTCTTTTAGGATATAATAGGATTTTAATAAAAAATTGTATAATAGGATTAATATTTGTTGTCAGGGATCGGCACCAATTAGTATGCACATGACCTTGTTGTTTCTTAAGCTTTTATGGTCGCACCAGACTGCCATGATCTTATATGTAAACAGTGTCGGGTCAGATAAAAAGTACACTATGCGTTTTGGCTTAGCGGAGCAGAAACTCGTCTTGTTTTCAGTAACCTGCTAAATGAACCCCTGGTCCACACTTGGCAATGTGTTTACACCTCTTCCAATCAGCCGAGTAGCTTTTTCTTGAATAGGACATCTGCATTACATTCCAAATTAGCATTTTTTTAATGATTGGCTGAGACAGTGTTCTGACTTGGTGTTTGTTCTCACTAGTGTTGTCAAAAGACCCGGTACTTCGGTACCAAGTCGGTACTAAAAAATGTAAATGTGACGGTACCAGGTTTCTTTAAGTACCGGTAGAACCGAGGTTCAAACCCGGTTCAGCGCTATGATTTCCGCGAAGCAGAAAACGAGGACGGAATCTCAAAATCCAGTCATGAAAATGAAACTTACATTTTAATATGGACAGTCATGGAATTTGTCAAAGTTAGCATAAATTAATCAAATCAAATCTCCATATGGACCAGTATCTTTAAATATTAAGCCGCAAAAGTTGTTTGAAATATGAATCCGTGTTCTGCGCGTCTCTGTGTGAATTAATGAATGACAGAGACGTGCGGGTTTGTTTACTACATAGACTGAAGCGCATGACGCTTGCATTAATTTCAGCATCTGAGCTTCAGAGTTCTCTCTCCATCAAGCGATCTGAACTTTTCAGTTCATCTCAATGGACGCACAGCGCACATGTATTTGATGACTCGTCGCTTTACTGATAGCGCTGTTTCTCACACATGCAAAGAGAGAGAGAGCGAGAGAGTCTTACCACGCTGAATCGACACGCTATATGTAAACTATTCTTTGTTGTCTTCTCCTGTCAAAATAATGGAGTTCATTCAGAATTACTCATATTCATTTTCGAACAAGCAGAAGACATACCGGTTTCTCCGGTAGTGGGCGGAGCTAATGCGCAAATGGCAATTTCATTGGCTGGCGCTGATCTCTTACCGTCCCTGTTTTGATTTCAGCAAATCAGTTTGACCGACCGCAGACAACGTGATTAATATTCATGAACCCATTGTATATACATTAGTATGATAGTATAATTAGTAGTAGTATTATCTTTTAATAATAATTAATATGATCTATTACTATTTTTTACAGAAACCCTCAATGACCAAAAATATCTTAAGCATCACCACCAGTCTTAAGTTCAGTTAAAATGACAAATATGCATTCATTAGGCCTAAAAGTTAATTTTTACATAAAGGCATTTTGCTAGAAATATTACTATTATTTAGTAAAATGTATGTGATACTGCTACTACTGTTGAAAACATTTATAAAACTTTATTTTTTAAAGAAACAAATCACAATATTTCTTCCATGTTTTAATTTTAATAGCAAATCCCCTTTATTTACCAAAAATAAAATGTGTTTAAATTTCATAAATTAAAAGACAAATTAAATTTGGGTGAAACTTGTTTACTGTTTTTCATAATTATATAACTTGTAGAAAAACTTTAAACACAATTGCAAATAAGTATAAATAATGGCATTGGTTTTATTTTTAGTGCTATAAAGTTTTTTTTTTTTAATTAGCATATTTTTGTGTTTTGCTTTGATGCCGAAATTGGTACCGAGAACCGTGGATTTTCACTGGTATCGGTACCGAATACTGAAATTTTGGTACCGTGACAACACTAGTTCTCACAACAGTTTGTCCAGCCCAATTAATCAAACAACAGGTGGTCTTATGCTAATTTAGGATTATGTAGTTAATGTGAATGGGTGGGGCATGAGGAGTGGTAAATTCTCTGTCCTGTCTTTCATCTGTCCAGTGTTTTAGTACGGCCCGCAGTTGTCTAGTTGGATACTGTGGAGGGCAGGACAGAAAGTGGGTGGCTGTCTAAAGTTTGTAATTACAATACTCCTCCAGTTAGTTCCTAACAAGGCCACTTCCATTTCCTTCCACCTCCAGTTTCCTGGATGCTTATCTGTCATGGGATAAATTTCTAAGTGTACAATAGTGTTTTTGTCCATTGCTCCCCTATGATCACACTTGATTGACTTTGACATTGGAGTGGACTTTTTTTTTTTTTTTTTTTTTTGCTTTTTTGCATGGACTCAGTTTAAGATGTCTGTGTTCTGTTAACATCAGACTTGCCCTGTTCATGTGTTTTATTTGGAGCGGTGCCTGTTCAGTTTTGTGTGATTGACTGTATATGATTGAAATAATAGCTCTTAAGCTTGGGGTATTGAACATTTTAGTAACGTTGCAAATATTTGTACAGTTGACTGTGGTGGTGACTATTTCTGTTGTGTATTGTGCACTTTCACGATTGCAATACTTTTCACAATTTTGAAAATGTGTATTTTATTCTGCTCAAAGACATAATTAAACTGACATGAGCCCTACATTAGACTATCCATCCATTCGTGGTGTTGTCCCGCCTTTTGTCTGAGATGCTGAGATTGGATTCAGTGTCCCCCATGGTGCGTATCATGTATTTGATCCTGCAACTTAAGAAGATAAATGTCATAAGATCCACAGATAGAAAACTGGGGGACCAATTAAAACCATGCTTAATCAGTGTGTCTTTCTCTATCTCTGTCTGTAATGAATAATAGTCCATCAAGCAGTTTCAGGGCCGTTCGTCTAGCTAAGTGCAGGCAAATGCAAGGGTTGATATAATTCTAGCAGCTATTATAAATAGAGGCTAACAGGGTTGCAGTGAGAGCTCAGAAAGCACTTACTTCTTTTTTTGTAGTCATGATAAAATATCCTTGTGTAATAATGATGCAGTCTAAGGCCAACACTACAGGATTTACGATGTCAGACTGAAGATGTAGAGTCAAAGGTTAAAATGCTGATTTACTAAGGCTGTAAATTCTGTATTAAGTCTTAGCTTGTTTAGGTCAGGCTTGTGAGGATCTCATATTTGCTCCAAATCAGTGTTTGAGAATGTGTTTTTGCAAATTCTTTGGACCCGCAGAGAAAAACATGCTGATGTTCTGAGGGCTGATGTTCTGTTCATGGAAATGAAGAGAAAAAGAGAGAAGAGTTCAGGTGGAGACTGAGGGCGTGAGAATGAACGACTTAAAAAAAGTGTAATGGAGAAAAGGGGAGAAAATTTGGGAAGGGAATTCGGAAGAAAGAGAGAGAGATAGGGTGTGCATTCATCTGTGAGATGAGATATCTGTCAAGTGATGACTTGACATATCTCAGCTCGGACTCTGATGTCCCAGGGCTAAACTATATAATGTACAGTATGTGTGTGTGTGTGCTGACTGGGTGTTGTCCACTCTTGGTTGTTGAGAATGAATAGATCTGGCAGACATTACCAGTCAACCCCTGAGCTTACCAGACATGATCCCAGGGCACAGGCAAGTCAGTTTGATATTTGTTGCTAAAAAAAAGTAACCCAATAACTTCAAACATACACCATCTTACAGACCTTTACTGAATAGAAGGCTGCAAAAAGAGATTAATTGTAATAAGTACAACAGAATATTCTACTTTCTGCTTAAATTCAGATGCATGTGCCTCTAAACATAAAGTAAAACAAAGCAAAAGGTGGCTGATTAATGAATATGTTGTTTTAATGCCCTTGTCTGTCAAAGTTAGTGGCTATTGGCCAGATTATACAACAGTGTGGACTAGACCAGTGTATCCCAACTGAGTGTGTTTGATTAAGAAGAGTTCATAAATGTGCAGTGTTGATGTGCCTCCAGGAACACAGTCGGGGAACACTGCACTAGACTTAATGCTGATAATCTAATTCTGAACAAGTTCCAAGAGTAAGAGTGTAGAGATATGTCCACTGTCACTGCTACAACACCGTGTTCACTTGCCAGTCAGCACACCTAACCTGCTCCACCTTCCTTCCTCTCTTTACACAGGCAGTGGACTGATGGGCAACTCCTCAGCCTCCTTCATGGGGACGTTCTTAGCCAGCAGTCTAGGTTCTGCTCCCTCACACCCACCACACCCCTCCAGACCACCGTCCTCTCCCTCCTCTCCTCCTTACCGTGGGGGTCCTCACTCCAGCGCCTCTCAGATCTGGTTCCCCCATTCACATGAAGGTAAGATGGCTCAGTTCCACTAACCTGCTCATCTGTCTGTCTGGATATGTGTCCATCTATGTCTGTTGTGCCTCTGGACCTCCTCATCAAGAGGAATCAGCTCTGTCTTTTTTATTCTCTGTGAAATGTGCCGCTCCAGTGGTATTCGACAGTGCAGAAAGGGTACAAATGTTCAGCCCAAAAATCATGTGGTCTGTGATGTGCATCAACAAGAATTTATGTGTGCAAAATGCACACTCAAAAACACACAGGACAATGGAGGAGGAACAAGATAAGTGGTCAACAGCATCGCAGCTGTTGTGTAAAGGCCAATGTGGCTTTTCCCACCATGCCTTATACTAGCTTTGCCAGAGTCTGAGCCACACCCAGCCCCCAGCCTGCCAAATCAAGAGCCGGCCACCTCCAGCACTGGCTCCAGATCCCCACAGATCACAGACTACTACAACTCCGCAGAGAGAGCAATATAGAGAGACAGAAATAGTAGGAGATCCCCAGGCATGCCCATTGCCACTCGGCACTTATTCACACTTAAATCCCCTCCGGGCCACGTCCAAATTTGCCAAACAGCCATTAACCATTAGGAGTCAATCCGAATGTTGTTTGTGTAATCCACAAACCTCTCTGAGCACTGCACAATCCCCATGCTGGTTATCACTATACCCCAGTCTATTTTCACTCTCTTCTCTCCATACCCTGCTTCTGGAATGGTGGAAGATGGTGTTCCATTTGAAGTTCACGCTAGGATGAGGTGTGTGGAGATGACTTATCTTTTTTAGCCTATCATTCAGCATAAAGTCAGGTCCATTTTGAAGATATTTCAAGGACCACCAATTAAAAAAAGGTAAAGTTCAGTCAGTTAAATTATACCATGCACGAATACTGATACCTGTGAACCCTGACTACAGGAAATTACACAAAGCCAGCCAGTCAGAATGCAATTTTGTGAAACCTCTTCCCATTTTTTATGTTCAGTATGCATCAGATGGTCCAGGGGTGTTCCATCTAAGGATAGGACTAGTAGAGGACTAACACATGGAAAGTCAAGAAAGGACTACCCAAAAATTGCCCATATGTGCATCACGCAATGTGACAGAATGTGCACGACCTTACAGGCCACGAGGAGATGAAAACCCAGTGATGTTGGTTTGTTCCTTTGGCCATTGCCACATTGATCATTTTCCTAAAGAAGCTGGACAGTTTTAAAAAGAATGATGATTATGGTTACGTTACTAAGCAATAAGGCTGATTATGGGATTATGAAACCAAGCTGTTATCTGTATTGCAGTTTAACTGTGCAGAACGTGGTGTGAAATTGAATCCTGATGGCTTGCCATCAGCATCATTCAGCTGCCTCCTCTTTAAGATAATTGCAAATAGTTTTTTCTTCAGTTTGCATAAAAAAGCAAGTGATCAAAATGAGAAGCACAATGGCCCAGCCTGTTCTCTGCACCCTGTGGGACGGAGTCTCCCACCAGCAGCAGCCTAAGCGGATCTGCAAGAGAACTTTCAGATATCCTAAAATTCCTTATGCTTCAGCATTTGTGAACAGTTTATTATGACACTATCATGGACGTAACTTATTTCTGATATATTGTGTTTTTCACAAAGTCTGATCCTCATCTCAGTCATTGTGACAACTGATATTATCGTTTAAGGAAAAATATCCAGAATACCATATCTGTTGCCACTACTGTACATAACTCACCCATATTTGAAATGCAATTAGCATTGTGTTATTGTCCTAAAATGTTCGAAATCATATTTTTTTCCCCCCAGTATAAATTTACTTTACAAACAAATTGAATATAATTCGTTTTTCATAGAATATATCTTTTGCGTTTATTCAAGCATATAACAAAATGTAAATATGAAAAAACGCCAATTTGCAGCAACTCCTAAATCACAGTTTTATTCTTTTTCTGATTACTAGTGATGAGAAGTTCGGATCATTTTACCGACTCAGACCTCTGAGTCTCGTTCAGCAAAATTAACAAATCTTCTTTCAAGTCATTCATTTTAGAAAAATACATTTAAAATGTTATGTGATAAGTCCCTAACACATCTACACATCTGATCACACTACAAACAATACAAAACTATAATGCTATAAGAAACAGAAAAGATGCATTCATTATATACCTGGGTCTTCAGTCTGTGATTAGCTCACCTCACCTCTTATCTGACAAGTCTTCGGGTTTGAGTCGTTCCTTCATCACGTTCCCCATAAACTTAACCAATGCAGTCTGAGCCGGAAAGAAAATTGATTAGTTCATCCCTCGAGTCCTCGGTTTGAGTCGTTCATTCATCACGTGGCAGACCCATGAGAACCTATGCTGTCTGAGCCAGAAAGAAAATTGATTAGTTCGTCTTTCGAGTCATTTGTTGTTCTTTTGTCACGTGATATGACTGCATTGGATAGAAAAATGTATTTCCTTACAAACGGGTGCATAATTGCTGTTATTATTATCATTATTATTATTATCATTATTATAAAGTAATTATTATTTACTCTTACAGTAACGTGATGCGTTTCTGGTCTCAGATTGTAGCTTTTTATTTCTTACAGATTAGAAATGTGTGAATTTCTGTCATGATGGTTATTTTCTATAACACTGAATGTGGTAACAAAGGTAATAAAGAGAATAAAGTCTCTTTCTGGCTCAGACTGCATAGGTTAAAGCTTATGGGTCTGCCACGTCATGAACGAACGACTCAAAAAACCTGAAGACTCGAGAGATGAACTAATCAGTTATCTTTCCGGCTCAGACTGCTTTGGTTAAGTATGGGCCTGTCACGTGATGAACAAATGACTCTGAAAAATTGAAAACTCAAATAGATGAACTAGTTTCAGTACCGAACCCATAGGAAGTTGCGCATGCGTGACTGAACGAATCACTCCCCGAGACGACTCGTTCGTCTCTTGTACATTAAAGATTCGTTCAAAATGAACAGAAGCTGTTTTAAATAAAAGTAACGTTTTGTAGTAACAAAAGTTGGTATTAGCTCAGTAAGAACAAATTTTTAACTTCTGCAAAACTGCCCTGGGATCCTATGGGATTTGGCTGTCAAGGGAGTAGATTGCAAATCTATCTCATGATCCATGACCACATAATGCCATGAATTATGTTTTGTTAACAAGGTTTGGGAGGAGCACGTCAGATACTTAGCCTAATTATCACAGGTGGAGCGCACCCAAGTTAATCAACACCATGGTATAAATAAAGCTGACTTACCTCTATCCATTGACGGTTTATCATCCCTCCTCCACCCCATCTCCTCACTTTAACCCTTTCATGCATGAATTATGATAACCTCAGTCAGGATTTTTTTCCTATGTTTTTTTTATTGCTCTTAGGGCATGAAAAACAAGAATTGTTTTTTGAATATACTGTATTAAATATAAGACAATAATCAAACAGATAAAGTATGTGAATTTAACACACTAATCAATGCAATTATATCAAATAATGTGAAAACTATAAAATATATGCAAAAAATATAAATGCAAAATATTGCAATGGCTTCATACAACTTCATACAAGTTGCACTTCGCACAAGGTACAACTGTGGAAACCACTCAGATGCTCCCTCCAGTGCACCAGAGTATGGAGATTTACCCTTATTAGCTGATAATTATGATTATGTTCAAGATGGACATGCACATTTCTATCATAGCCCTCCTCTGAGAAAACTTAGCGATACGTTTTTTCAATCTCATCTGAAATGATCAGTGTTGGGGGTAACGCATTACAAGTAACATGCATAACCCATTCAGATTACTTTTTTGATGTTACAAGTAAAGTAATGTGTTACAAGTAACATGCATTACCTAATCAGATTACTTTTTGATCTAACAAGTAATTAACTACAAGTAATGTGCATTACCTAATCAGATTACTTTTTGATGTAACGAGTAAAGAAACGCATTACAAGTAACATGCATTACATAATTAGATTACTTTTTGATGTTATGAGTAAAAAAACGCATTACAATAATGCACATTACATAATCAGATTACTATTTGTTTTTATGAGAAAGGAAACGCATTACAAGTAACATGCATTATGTAATCAGATTACTTTTTGATGTTATGAGTAAAGAAACGCATTACAATAACATGCATTATAAAATCAGATTACTTTTTGATCTAACAAGTAAAGTAATGCATTACAAGTGTCATACATTATGTAATCACATGACTTTTTTCGATGTCAATGAAAATTACATTCTAATGATGCAAATACATTTATTTACAGTAGAAAAAGTCAATGCATATTTAGTTTTTAAGTTTTAAATTTCAAAAACAATATTCACATTATAGTTATGAATTGTAGCTGAAATATAGCCATTGCATGCATGACGTCCACTACAGTGGACATGTGATTAATCAGAGTTTTCTCTCAATCTAAAATCAAAACTTGGAAAATTTTACTGTGATATGACTCATTAGATATTGCTTTATGCTGCAATATTTTTTTTTACCTACAAGAGTCTCCTAGGATAGAAGGAATGGGTGGATATTCTGGAGCAACTTGGCATGTCTGACTGACCCTTGGCCATCTTGGTTTGGAGGGGTAAAAAATCGAAACACAAAGGCTTGCCACTTGGTTGCAATTTATAGGATGATGCACCAGGGTCCAATGAAGAGATTGATGTGCAACTTTGCCATAAAAACCCGTGCAAATTCAAGAAAATTCTCTTTTAATACCTGTCCACTGTAGTGACCACTATGCGTGAAAGGGTTAAATTCATTTTACACTTATACGGGGAGAGGGGTACTCTAGGTTGGAGTCTTTCCTGGGCTCTGAGCCCTTCCCCGGACAGCACGCCATATATTCATTACTGTACTTCAGCTAATTATATGTAAGCGTGAATTCATGAACAGTTTTTATGAAAGCAAAAGCATATGTTCTGATCACATCAGCCCATAAACGACAACTATATTACACTTGTAGAAGGGGGGAACTGAATTACAGAAAATGCAGGGAAAGCCCAGCAGGCATATTGCCAGTTGGTCTGTGTCCAAAGAACAGCTTTACTGTCCCAAACAGAGGTTGCCATCTTTTTCTTTCTCTTTTCTACCCAATTTTTTTCACTGAAATGACACTGGTTCTTATGCCGCAGCTGGTGCTTGGCTGGGCAATCTGCAAACATCTCTCGAAACGGTAGTTTATCCCTGATTTGAGAACCAAATTTAACAATCCTTGTCTTACAAATTGTGACGTATATCTAAAATAATTTGACTCAGAGCTATTATGCCAGCATATGCTGCTGCAAATAAAATTATTTTAAACAATGAACAACACTGAATCACCTTTTCCATGGTGGAACAGTTGCAGATTGGCCTCCAGGTCCCTGGTGCTGGACTAAGGGCTTCTGTCTCTTTATAGCCCTCATGCATCACTTGTTTAATTTTTCTCAATCCAATCATGTATTTTCTCTGTCTGTAGAATGCAAGCTGTCCTCTCCTCCCCCTCCTCCAATGCCAGGCTCCATCACTTCCTTTCAATTAGCAGGACTGATGACTAGCATTCACCTCCTCCTGTCATCCTCTGTCTTTCTTCTCCACCCTCTGCCATTTTTGTACTGCTCTGTCACTTCTTCTCAATTTGCAATCTCGACAGGCAGCTTTATCTGCCCCTCTCTGTCTCTCCTTAAACAATTTACTCTGGGCTATTTACAGATGCATGCTTGTATGCGCTGTCATGAGCAGACACAGTGAGAATGATTGTCTGTCCAAGTGAACATGAAGATTGAGAGATTAGGAGGAATGTGCAAATTTTGCTCAATTAGCATTTCTGGAAGTTTCAGTTCTCTTCAAACAATCTGCCCGCGTAATAACAACTGGGAATTGTCTGGGAATTAGCTTATACAATAAAGTGATTTTAACTGGTTTGAGCAAAAACAAACAAAAAAACAAACAAACAAACAAACAGACAAACAAACAAAAAAGGCTCTTATTTATTTGAAAGAAGCTTGCCATCACCCACAAGCTGTTCAAATGAAATTTGAATTTGGGATAACAGGAAGAGGTATTCACTGAGTTCCAAATTATTTATACTACTTCAGATTCCAATTTTAATTCTGAATCCTGAATTCAAGCCAACAGCCATGAGCTATTACCAGTATACCCGTGAGCAAGGCATTTCATTTTAAAGTTGCTCCAGGGGGAATGAACCTGTTATAAATTCATGGCACAGTTCTGTGGCAAAACCATTTGAAAGTTATGGAAACTAATACAATCTGCATGTTTTCCAAATGTATTATGGTCCTGGTAAGTTTTTTTTTTCTTTTTCCTTTAAATTTCATCCTACCAGTATTATTATAAGTAGCATCCTACTCCGATAATAACAGTTCTGCATGTGCTGAGTGAGCTGGTGTCAATCATTTGCAGACAGCTGCTGTCTCTCTGAGTGTAACAGTGTTAACAGCATTAATGTCAGCACTAAGCAGTAAAACCTGCCTCATCTAACTTACTGGCACAGTACCTTCCCTTGTCCTGGCCAGATTAACGGCTGAATGTGCAGTGCAATGCCCAGTGGTGCCTGCTCACCTGCACGAAGAGGCTACTGAGCACTGAGCAACCAGTCACTATCGGGGGCAACCAGACGTCACTGTGAAATGGGATAACGCTGCCAAGTGTCACGCATAGAAATACACAAAGACACCAAAGAAACAGACGGACACTGATTTGCATAATGCAAGCTTGTATCACACTTTTGGATTACCCACTGAAGCAATGTATTGTTCAAATGGCGCATTATTTTTTCCTATTCTTTAATGAATTGGCAAAAATGAATGTGCTTATTAATGATGACAGGCGGTCAGAGTAAAAATGGAGCTTACAATTATCACCTTCTCTGTGTGGAAGAATTTTCGGTAACACTTAAGTATATGGTCCAACTCACACTAATAACTAGTTGCTTATTAGCATGTCTATTATTAACATATTGGCTGTTTATTAGTGCTTATAAAATACATATAATGCATAACATCCATAGTCCTACCCAATACCCTAAACTTAACAACTACCTTATAAACTATTAATAAGCAGCAAATAAGGAGTTAATTGAGGCAAAAGTCATAGTTAATGGTTAGTTAATAGTGAGAATTGGACCCTAAAATAAAGTGTGCCGAATTTTCTTTTTTAGGTGAACTATCCCTATAAAGACTGGACATAGGCCAATCAAGGCAGACAGCTTTTTCAAGCATGTCTGTTTGCATGAGACTACTACTGTTTACAACTGTTTACAACTTTTTGGGGGTATTTTTTAGAAGTTAAAATACAACGTTATCTTTACCAGCCTGAGAACACTCACAGTGCGTATAAAAATAAGTAAATAATCATACACATTATAACATCAAGGTTAACAGCGGGTTAACTGTTTTGGTCAATCAATAAATATTTTCTGGTATTCGCTAATGTAATGTACCCTGAAAAAAATGTCATAAATATCACTTTCGTCTAAGTATTTTATATGTCACAGTCATTCAGAACACTATAATTGTCCCAGAAAGTTATAAGGCTAACATTTATCAGGTTAAGGTTAAAAGTTAAGGTTTTCTCCTTTACTAAGCTTCAAAGGCTTTTGCTTGAAAGATGTTTGGTTTTCTTGTAAATTCTTTCTCCATGGCTTTGTTGTGTTAGTCATAGATTTTGGAGAGTTGGGACAGCTGAAATAAAGTTGATCTTTGGCCTTTTTCTCAAATCACCACGTCCTGCTGTGAGGAGTGTTTGCTTTTTGTTATCTCTTACCTCAGCACTGGGGAACCATATGTTCAGGAGACAAAATTCATCCATTACTTCAAATCCCAAGACTGAGCTTGTCTTCTTGTTTGCATTGCAAACCCAAATAGGAATGGCAAATATGACATCTAAAGCCTGTGGTTATTGGTGAATATGGAACACCAGCTGCATCTGAACAGGGCGATTAGATCCAGACCAAAATGCTTACGGCAACAAGAAATGTGGTTCAGTGAATATTGTCTTGTTATCAGAGCTTTCCTTGCTATATTGCTTTCTCTCCTCCTTCTCACTTTCTTACTTTAAATTTTTCTTTTGTGTCTGGAGTTCTTTCAGACTTCATGTCTCTAATTTTATTAGATTTAGATTTAATTTTATCTAGTTTTACTGATATGAGGACAACCTTTTTTTTCTTTTTTCTCACAGCAGTCCCAGGGTATCCTCGCTTCTCAGGGAGTCTAGCCCACACTTTTCTACCCATAAGCCATTTGGAACACCATGCCAACAGCGGGGTGCTCTATGGACAGCACCGTTTCTATGATACACAAAAAGGTGGGCAAAATGACAATTCTTGAATTGACAATTCTGTTTATTTCATAAACCATTATATTTATTGTTAAGTTGGATATTTTATACAGCATGCTGTTCTACTTCCTGGTTGTAGTCTCCAAATATATTAGTTCCATAAATTGACCCTTTAAGGAAGGCTTAAATTAGTGTTAATTTAAATTATTAACAGTCCTATTTGATCTGCTTCACAGAGAACTTCTATTTAAGAAGCCTCCCGTCCCAGCCCCCACTCATCTCAGCCAATCACAACATTCAGTCCATGTCAAGGGCAGGATCAGGACAACCCCAGGGCTCATGCAGCAGGGAAAGAGATGCAGGAAGTGGAATGAGCCTACAAAAGGCCCTTAAAGAGCCTAGCTTAGACAGAAGTGTGGTTTCAGCTGCAAAAGATAAAGACAGGTCTAGTAGTAAACATGATTCTAAAGACCGCCATCACCAACAGCTACCCCATCATCACTCCCATCAACCCCAGCTCCACCCACAACACCCAGCCACTATGGAAGAGATGAACAGCAGGGGACACAAATCCACTATGCCTATGGAGTACAAGGAGCACCCACAGAGCATGGGAAAGCCTCTTAGTGCCTGTCTGCTCAATGGAAAGATTCTTAATGGAGACCATGGAACTGGGGCAAAGGGATCCATGACTACTTGCGGTGGGGACGGGATGGGTAGAGGTAATGTAGGGTCCAATAATGTCCAGAACAGACACGTGGGTGGTGGCACTAATGGGCGCTGTGGTAAAGAGGCGATAAGTGGAGAGATGCGGATCAGTGAACAGCCCCATACAGAATGTCTGGAGCGAGGACAGACACTGCAGCATTCATTGCCCTACACGGTGCCTTCTCCGCTGCCCATGGCTGCTGGAGGGGGGCATCCAAGTGGCTTCCACTGTCTGCAGCTCCATCCTGGCCACCCCCATCACCCACACCAAAACCGCCTCTCACACCATCACCCCGACTTTTTCTGCCCTCCATCGCCAGCTCCTATGGGAAATCCTTCATTACATGATAAAGGAATCAATAGTGGTGGCTGCAGAGATCTCAAAGTGACTGGAGCCACATTCGTTCCATCTGTTAGCCACCTTGGGGAAAAAAATGGAGCTCCCTACCAGATGGGCAGCTCTGAGTGCCAGGGGGTTGGGAGCAGAGGGAACAGTGTCAAGGACAAGGCCATGGAAAAGACTGGCAATGGGGGGCATCATGGTAACTGGCCAAGGAAACAACAGCATCAACCTCCGACCCACCAACTGCATCCCTACAGAAAAGCTGAAAAGGCCCCAGACTGGATGCACAACCATAACCACAACCATCACCTACAACAGCAACAGCAGCAAAGCCATTCCCAGCAACTCAATACTATGCGTTCCCGCAGTGCTGACTGCATCAACTGTATGAAAACAGACATCTTCAGATCTACACTGACTCAAGAGACGAAGACGGTTAATCCTCTACCCAGCCAAGCTAACACCAATTCCCAGCCCTACAGAGACTGCTCACACTCTGGGCCTCAAACCATTCCCTCACCTCTTGCTGGAAAGACCATGACCCAGCACACAGGTGGAGGAGGACATGGAAGCTGCTCTATGCAGCGAGATGGACAGAAGGTTGCCCGTATTCGTCACCAACAGCACAGTAGGGCTGGCCCTGATACCCCTGGCACAGACATGGCCCAGGCTAATGGGAACCAGGAGATGAAGCAGAAGATGGAAATGTCTCCTTACAGCTACAACAACAACAATGCGCACCATCACACACATCAGCAGCCATCAGTGCCACAATGGGCCATGCAAACTCATCACATCCATTCTGAAGACAACCGGCACAAAGCTTACTTGGAACCTAACATTGGAGCTGCCAACAACAGACCGCCCACACAACAGCAGCACCAGACTGCAGGAATGGGCCCTCCTCCTCCACTTCATCCAGCTCCTCCTCAAACTCAGCAGGAGGTCACAAGCTCACAGGGAGAGAACAGTGCCATGAAGAACCTTCTAAAGTACAGCAACCAACAGCCTCTTCTCCTGTCCCAGAGGAGCCCATTTGGTGGGCTTGGGAACCTCAGAACAGGGACTAATGGCAGCAGCTGCTCTATTCAGGGAGGCAAGCAGACCCTACCCTCCAGGAAAGGCCAAAGCCATGAAAGTGAGCGAGCTGATTGTGGTGGACGTGGCCGAGAGATAGGAGATGCACCACATGTGGAGGGGGAGGCGCGACAGCCTCCAGTAGGGATTGCAGTTGCTGTGGCAAGACAAAGAGAACCTCCATGCCAAGCATCAGACAGCCATCCCAGCAGCCGACAGGGGCGGTTGCACTCCACCATGAAAGGTAAGCTTGCCCTTTGATCTGTCAGGGGCTTCCTACACAAACAGAGACACAGAGCAGTTTGTTTATTCATGACCTCTGGAAGACTTCACTGATGACAAAAATAGCAGAACTTGCCAAGACCCAAAGAGGAAACAGCTTTTCCCTCTTACAGCTGTAAATGCCGGTGCAGGGGGAGAGAGAGCACACATGCCATTGTAGAGAAAGGTTGATCAGCAGCTGTTTGCATGCTGAGTGCCAAAGACAGTAAGAGTTGTAGATGAGAGGAAATCACTTATGTAAATTTGTTAACCATTTTGTAGGCACTCCACGCTCCATGTATCCTTCAGATTCACCAGGAGAGGAGGAGAGGAAAAGATCGAATGAAGAACACATGGGCCACCGGTGCCTAGAGCGAGAACGAGACGTGTATATCAGGTGAATGATACACCCCTCACACACTTCTTTTTCACTTGTCACACATGCTCAACCTCTGACCTTTCACCTGTCTCCAATCTGGCCTTGCAGGGATAACAAGGAAAGGGTGGAATTTGGCGTCATCCATCCCTCTAACAGTTGTCATGGTGACCTCACCTCTCATATAATGGTGCCAGGTGGCACGTCAATGCAGTCGGGCCAATTAGGAGACCCAACTACACATACACACTCTGCCCACCACTGGATGCCACGCACAGGAAGTCCCTCCCTCTGGATGACAGGTCACTCCTATGGTCAGTCTTTTTCTTGTTGCCTTTTTGGTCATTGTGAGGTTCATATGTTGTTTTTCTGCTTCTACTTGTAAATTGATCTATAATTAAATAATAAAATGTATAAACTTTGTTGTTTCCTTAAAGTTTGCTTATGTTTTGTAGGTATTGGCCACACAGCTCTGCATCAGAATCTCCCGTCTGGGTTTTCTGCAGCTATGCCAGCCCCTCTTCAGCCAGTTGTACCCCTGCCCCAGGACCCCTCCACCCAGCTGGTGGTTCTTCCCAGTGAGCCTGCCACACACCCAGCATCTCACCTTGGTATACCATGCTGTTTTCTGCAGAGTATTCAAATTTTCTTCGATATACTCAATTTATATGCCCTGCTGAGCTTGACCCATTTGTCAGATTTATCATTCATTCTTTTGTGATGCACACAGCAGCTCTCATGGTTTTCTACCTAAAGATTTTACTGTCAGGTTGCCAAGCCTGAACAATTATCCTCTTATTAGAGTTAACTTTAAACCAAGTCACTACATGACTCAAAGATGTAATCGACGATATTGTAGTGTGAACACTTTGAAAACATGCTCTGTCTAATTGTAGGCATTAGAGTATATTTTAATTTAATTTAATATTTTATATTTTATTATTGTTTGAAATCTAGTTGACTAGTTTCAAGGAATGAGAGAGCAGCTATGAATGGCAGCCTATGAATCTGCTAAGATGAAATAGGAAAACCTGCAAGAGGAGATATACACACAATTGCACAAGCTGTTTCCTGTCAACCACCTGCTCCACCCCCATATGGTCTGGGTCAGGATGCTTTCACCACTCCCCTCAAAGCTCTAAAATATGCTGATGTAAGAAGCCTCCCAGCCTTATAAGTCTAAACAGGCTCCTGCTCTGCAAACAGGCTGTGAAATCTAATTATCTTCATGTCTTTGAAGGCACACTTATTTCCATGCTCCACAGGAATTTCAGCTGAAAGGGGAAGTGCATCCACAAAAGCTTTCCCTTGGGAAACATTAGTTAAGCTGGGTTAATGTTCCAGAGTAAAGGTCCGTTATGCGTCAAGTCAAGCACAGGGGTGGGAGAGGAGGGGTCAGGCTGAACATGCACATTAGTAATGCTATGTGAATTTGGAAAAGTAGAAAAACACATTTGAATTGTGGAGGCAGGGGATGAAGATGTGTCATTGTGGATGTGCATGACTGGCTTTCTGTTCCTGCCAGGGGAACGGCAGGAGTTTACCCCTGACATGGGAACTGAGAAGTTGCCTAGACTACATGCCGTAGCTTGGGCCCACAGTGGTTTTCAGAGATGGGGATTTTTCAAGGGAGAAAATGTAGTTTGTCAAATACCAAGCTTCTCATGTTAATATTTATTCCAATGGGAAGTTCTTCCATTTGTTCACTTTCATCTTAATCTAATTATTATTATTGAAAGCATGCATCATTCTGTGCTCACATGGCTGCACATTTGGGCTGAAGACTTTTAGTGTGAGAAAAATTGAGGGAGGAATGTAATAAGTATGAGAAAACAAAAGTGGTGAACAGGGAGCAAGACACTGAAAAGAGCGTGGGAGTGCTGGTTGATGGGTCTCTCTCCCATTCACTCAGTGTAGGCCGGAGTTATTATATGAGACTTTTCCACTGCATGGTACAGCACGATATGATTCAGTACAGTTCACTCTTTTTTTTTCACTGGGTACATTACCTGGTACTTTTTTCAGCATCTCGGTTGAGGTTCCAAGTGAACCGTACCATTACCAAACGTGATGTGTAAACTCTGCTGATCACTGATTGGCCGGAGAAAATCTTAACTACCTGCGTCACTGAACTTGCGACACAGACACAACAAAACTGCTAGATTTAAATCAGCACAGCCAGTGAAGGATCGAACACAACTGTTTTGAATGAACGCACCTTTTTTTAACAACCAAAAAATTACTGTTGTCTGTTGAGGAAGTACTAACGCATTCTCATCCCAAGGCATCATATACTGACCCTTTTGACATTTCGTCAACATCCTACGCATATGGCACCCTCTAACGTCAATATGAGACACAGATTATGGGTTAGGGTTAGGGTTAGACCGCTAGGAGGCGCCTTCTGGCCCATATTTATATGCGTCTAATATTGACGCTAGAGGGTGCCATGTGCGTAGGATGTTGACGAAATGTCAAAAGGGTCAGTATATGACGCCTTGGGATGAGAACGGTCTGGAAGTACACACGTTCCTCTTGTTGATAGCAGAGTTCAGTTCATCGTTGAATTCAGTGATGTCATCATCCAGCTCAGTTCAGTTTAAATAGTATCTGTGCAATCAATTTGATATCGCTGGATATTAAGTGTCCCCAAATAAGCAAGCCAGAGGCGAGAGCGGCAAGGAACCAAAACTCCATCGGTGCCAGAATGGAGAAAAAAACCTTGGGAGAAACTTTTGTCTTTGTAACAAGGTTCTTGTGTGGGAAGGAAGAGGACAGGGTCGGCTTGACTGCTGACGGTGGTTTTTATTCTCATATACTCTGTTCAGAGAGATCGCTGTGCACACAGCACATAAACATAAACACAGTCATGTAATCACTTTCACTTTCACTTTCTTCAAGGTTTCCAGCTTGGTCATGGTCCCACCAGTCAGCAGTCCTTCTCTCTCTCACACACTCCTGTTTCTCCTGGCATTATATACTCGCTCCATGCCAATTACTGAAACAAGACACAGGTGTTGATTATTTGCATTTAACCCACTTACTCACTGCTCGTTTCCTGACTCTCTCTCCTGCTGCAGACTCGGCTGAACCACGCCCCCCTTGCCACAGTGGTCAATAGTGTTGAATGCAGTGCTAAGATTCAGTAGCACTAATAGAGAGATACAACAACGATCAGATGATAAAAGCCAATTTGAAGGTTTTGGGGACAAATCCTAATGGCAATGACAAATTAATAATAGTCAGAAGAGGATCTATGACTCCTGGAAGCACCTTGTAATGAATAAAAACTCCATAACTATGGGAAGAAGGAGGCGGGAACCGGCGGACAATCAAATAAAGACTTTAATAACAAAATAAACATAATGCGGACGACTGTCGCGCACAAATAAAAAGCAAACACAAACTAAAACCCAGGCCTGGTCCTCTCTCGTCCTTCACTGTCGTCGCTCCAGTTTTATATCCTTCCATCTCCTCCGTGGGACTCGAGACCGGTGGGTCGAACAGGTGTCGTTCATCTCCAATCACTCCACCGGCCTCGTTCTGTTCCCACGTCTCTCGGCCCCGCCCCACTCTTCACATACCCTCATCGCCCCTCGCAGGCCGGGAGGTACCCATGAGACTGCGCTCTACTCCCAATCCCCCTCCCTCCGGGGGGGGACCGCTCACGGGGGCCTGCGGGAACCTGGGGGTAGGACAGACGAGGCGAGAGAAAAGGAGATGGAAGGAGGAGTGACAGAGGCGAGAGAGGGGAGAGAGGAGAAAAAAAAAAAAATTCCGGTTCGCAGACGCACTGCTGTTCGGCCCTCCACCAGCTGGGTGATCTCCTCCGCGGTGCCTGGTGGTGGCACTGGACAGCCCTCGGCGGACGGCATGACACTCCTCCACCGCCCGGTGGACGGCGACGGCTCCTCCGGTTTTGGGCAGCCAGCAGGAGTCCCCCGTTCCCTGCTCCTCCGGATTCCTTCACGGAGGCAGCAGGCTCCGGCCCCCTGGTGAACGGCGTCGACTCCTCCGCTGTAACATAGACTTTGGTTTCGTTTTCCGGGCTCACGTCATCCGACTCCGGCAGTCGTCAGCAGACCATCTCTCTCTCACCTACTCCTGTTTCTCCTGGCGTTAAATACTCTCTCCACGCCAATTACTGAAACAAGAGACAGGTGTTGATTATTTCCGTCCAGCCCGCTCACTCACCGTTCGTCTCCTAATTCTCTCTCCCGCTGCAGACTTCGCCAAACCACGCCCCCGCCTCCACACACCTCTTTAGGAGCTTAGATGGAATAGGCTTTAGATGACTTTACAAGTTTATACAATTATTCCTCTCCTATAGTAGAGAATGAGTGGAACTGTTCCTCAGGGGGTCTATAGTGCACTGTCTGATGTGATACTGTAGCTGACAGATGCATGGTTACAATTTGATCTCTAATAGTATTGATCTTGAAAGTTAAGTAGTTCATAAAGTCATTACTGCTTTGCGGTCGGAAATGTCAAAACGTGTTGATGCTTTATTTTTTGTTGATTTAACCACTGTATTGAATAAATACCTGGGGTTATGTTTGTTTTTGCACTTTTTAATTATTTTCTGTAGGATAGGGTACTTTCCTGCCAAGCAATAAAAAATACCTTTAGTTTTGTTTTCCTCCAGCTGCGCTCCATTTTCCGGGCTGCTCTCTTTAGGGTGTGAGTGTGCTCATTATATCACGGTGTCAGACTGTTTTCCTTAATATTCTTTGAGAGTAAAGAAACAACCGAATATATGCTATATGAAGTTTGCACTAGATAATGATCTGAGTTATCATCGCTTGGCTGCATAATTTCAACACTATCAACATGAATTCCATGTGACAGCATTAAATCTAGAGAATGATTTCGACAATGAGTAGGTCCTGACTTGTGTTTTTTAACCCCAATAGAGTTGTATATAAATGCTGATCCCAATGCATCTTTTTCATTATCATCATGGATATTAAAATTTCCAACAATTAAACCTTTATCTGCAGCCTGCACTAAATCGGATAGAAAATCAGCAAATTATTTAATAAATTCTATATGGTGCTTCCATAAGTGAAAGTGAATGGTAACCAAAATGATTAAGTAATCAACATTTTTTTTTACTTGTTCTTTTTTTTTTCAGCAGAAGATTGAAAGTAATGTTTTTTTTTTAGTAGACCATGCTTTTAACATCAGAAAGGGTCCTTGTGTAAATGGGATTTTTTTAGTTTTTCAATCTCTTGCTCGTTTTTTTCATGTAAAAAAAATTAACTTCTGGTTTTTGTCTTCATTTGAGAAAATGCTCTCAGCACAGGCTGTATTGTATAAGATTTGGATAGATGTCTCATCGGTATAAGTATGTCCATGTGTAAGCAGATGCTTTTGTTTAGGTATGTTTAAGTAGTTTGGGTAAAGGTGATGATCTCTATGTGAGACTATATGTGAGATATATTAACATTATGTTGCCTAACTTGACCTTCCCCATGATTCCACATATCACAAACACTTCTATTTCTCTCATTAGATGTGATGGAGCAGCCTGGTCTGTGGCCCCCAGTCTACAGTGCCCGAGGGGCCCACTCCCACATGCAACATCCTGCTGTGTATCCTCGCTCACAGTTTCTACGGCAACAAGAGCTTTATGCTCTCCAGCAACACCAGCAGCTTCAGCATCAGCAACACCCCAGCCATCACACACCACCACCTCCATCACAAAGAGCAGCAAACAACATAGACCTACCACAGAGAGCCTCTGCTGACGACAGCCAGGTACACAGAAATGCACAACCCCTCATTTAACCATTGTATAGCAGAGTGTACAAAATGCAGTGGTTTAGGAACAGCTGTGCTTTTAAATCAGCTAATGCTTGACACCTGATACTGAGGGACCCACTCCTTTCCATGGAACTAGACGGTCGTTTTTTGTGTGGAGGGGTGTAAACAACATTTGGAGCCAATAAATCGTTAGTTTCTTTTAAAAGAATGCCCTTATAAAACCACAACTGCTCCCTAGGATCCATAACTTCCTCCAAAGTCCAGTTACTTTCTACACATACACATCCAAATGTAGTCAACAGTGGACTGGCTTAAATGAAAACCTGATTCAGCACAACAGGGGAGCCAAATTGCAATTACTTCAGAATATCTTACAGTTTCCTTTCATTAACCAAACCGGCCATATCTCATTTTGGATCTTGAATTCTCTTAATTAATTTTCCCTTCTAATTCTTTCAATGCTTAGGTGCAAAAGAAACCAGAAGAGCAGAGCATGGAGCTAGAAGACATTCTGTCTGACCCCAGGACTCTCAAACCTGCTCAGTGCTATGTCTACGCCCCATCCAACCGGGCCTCCACGCCTACCAGGGGATCCACTGCCCACTTGTCACCCTGCTGCCAGTCCCCTTGTATGCGGGCTCATCCTAAAAGCACACCCTCTACTCCTTGCCCCGCCCCAAGTCCAGTAGCTGCTACACCCCGGTCACCAGCCATCAGCCCTTCTCCATCACAGTTGCCCAAAACTGTTGAGTCCCAGGAAAAGAGGGTGGAAGGGCAGCCACCACAAGACTATCCTCAATCCATGGAGCCTGGTAAGAAGTTATTCCCCTTAACATATATTAGAAATGCAATACAATGTTTTTTCTTGTTGACTTGTAAAAAAAAATATGTCTTAGTCTCATGTCAAGAGGTGATCTGGGATTTATGTGGTTGTTCATTCTAGATTTGTGTCTTTGTCTTGAAACTAAGGTCTCTGCTTTAAGTCATTGTGTCTCAAAAACACATAAGCTACATGTTGGTTGTTATTCATGCTGAGCCCCTCATGCAGAAACAATCAGACAGACACAGACTCTGTAGCACTGTGTGAGTGGCTCTATAGGCAAGAACAAGATTGACTAAGCTGCTGATAGATGCAGAAAATGCCTGCCAGCTCAGCTTTCCAGTCCCATCACATAAGTAACAATGAAGAAACACCTAGTCCAGACTCACCCCTACCCCCAGCCCACACCCTCTTTATCATCATAAACACCTCACTAACTGTTACAGCATGCCAGAGGGCACAGCAGTGTCAGAAGCAGAGCCCTGTTTTACCTCAAAATTACCCTCTAAACAGCTGCACTTCTTAAAGTTGAAATAAGATCAAGACATAGTGTTGTGTCATGTGGAATGAAATGTGTTCTTGTTCAGACCTCTGGTGCATAGCTTATTAAACATGCTTACAAGGTTGTCAAAAATAAGATTATTTTTGCTGATAATTTTTAAATGCTGCACAGCTGAGTTTTGTTTATATTTTCGGTCACAGATTTACCACCTGGATATACCTATCCAGAAATTAACATGGGATATAGGAATGGCCCCACCACTCAAGAAGTACAGTTAGCAGAGCCTGCTGATCTGGACGCTGTTCAGACTGAACCAGTTGAGCACCCTCCTCCAGCTCTCTCCAGCTTGGGAGAGGGCCTAGAATTTAATGCAATGGTGAGGCCACTCCAAGAACCACAAGAGCCAACAATTGATGTTGATGCCATGGTTGAGGAACAGTCTGAAGGTGTGTTTGTGCAAGGAGAGGATGTCGAGACAGTCATGGCCATGGGCTGCTGTGAACCCATAGAAGCTAATCATGAAAAAGAGCATGCAGTGGTAATTTGCAAACCTGCTGAAGTTTCAGGCTGTGAAGTAGGACATGTACCTACCCTATCCTCTAAGGAAGCAATCCATCAAGAAGTACCAATTGTTACCTTCGAGGAAGAAGTTGGTGAAGATAAACCTCCTCAAGAGACTAAAGACAATGACACACTGAAGGATCAAAGACTTCCACAATCATGTGTCTCTGATTGTTCACTCACCCAGCTGCCAAACACCACCACCCAAGCAGAGTGTGCAGTGGTTGCTGAGGAAGATCAAGAGAAAAACAGTTTGAAGGTTCCATCTCCAAATAGTGATACCTGCTCCAAGAGTCTCACAAGAAGTTACTGGAGTTTGGAGCTCCTGATTGCTGCAGCCTTCTGTGGGGACTGTCCTCCTCCTCCTCCTTCTCCACCTTCCCCTTACCAGTCCCAGAGATGCTGTGGCCTACTCGACTCCAGCTATCATGGCATGGAATTGCTGAGTGAGATGGCTGATCTGGAACTGCAACAGTATCACCAAAGTTGTGGTAAAACTAAAGGTATATTTTTGATATTTATATATTCTGATATTTATAAATCAAGACATAAATTATCCCTTCATTACAGTCTTTCCTACAATTTCTGTTTCCTGTTTTCAGATAAATAGCTAATTCATCTTATTTTGTATGGTAGATGCATACAAATTTCTTGTTGTGTTTCTTTTTTCTTCATCAAAGGAGAAGATCAATGGAGTTTTGACCTGCAGAGTCTTGCTACTTTGGCAGCAGCTCGTGCCCTTGAATTGGGCTCACAGGAGAACAGTACCACAGATGCTGAGAAGCAGTTTCCTGCACCAAGAACTCTCAATTTGCGCAGAAAATGCAGTTTGACCCCTCGCCATGAGCCGGTAACACATCCTTGTTTTTTTTTTTCTTGTTTTTTTTCACATAAATATTACTTGTGCCGTTCATATATTATTAAAGATAAGCAAACACTTGAATACATTAACTTTTTCTCAGTTTTGTATATACAGTATATATCTAACAACAAAACATAAGAATTATGTTAATTGCATCCTACTTTACTGGAATCCTATCTCTTGAAGTTTTTTAGTTGATGAATGTAGCAAACTAAAAGTAGTGGATAACAGAACAGTATTAACTCAGAAGTCTTGTTTGTATGATTTGGTTGCTCCAGGTTTGCCCAGTGAAAGGTACCATGGACAGTATGGATGGACAGGAGTTGGCGATGCGCGTGAGGCTAGCAGAGCTACAACAGCTTTACAAAGAGAAGCAGAAAGAGTTGGCCAAACTCCAGAGAAAACATGATCATCAGTAAGCGCTATTCAGCATCACAAAACACTGTCTAAATACAAAAGTGCTCATACCTGTCTTCCTCGAAAGTCAAGTCAAGTCACCTTTATTTGTATAAAGCACTTTATACAAGACTGGTTGTGTCAAAGCAGCTTTACAGTGTTAAACAGGAAAATAGATTTTCAATAATGACGAAAGGTGAAGTGTGTATTTTTTTTTAATCGTAACTTTCTCTTACCTTAGATTACATGCAGATTAACCTCTAAACAGTAAAACCCTATTCATACCTCTAGCACTGTACTGCTCGGTTGCTAGTAGGCATTTCTAGTTATGGTTTTCCTAGTAACAGTTATGAATGTCAGTACCACTAAGATGTCATTCTATGCAAAAAATATTCACCCGTCTAAAACGTTTTAATTATTTTTGCAACTACGTTTTGTGACACTAGTTGCGCAGAAAGTACAGTCCAATTCTCACTATTTGCTGCTTATTAACAGTTAGTAAGGTAGTTGTTAAGTTTAGGTATTGGGTAGGATTAGGAATGTAGAATGTGGTCATGTTGAATAAATGCTTTATAAGGATTAATAAACAGCCAAATATGTTAATAATAGGCATGCTAATAAGCAATTAGTTAATAGTGAGAACTGGTCCCTATACTAAAGTGTTACTGAAAGTACAGACTTCATAATGAAGCATTTTTAGCAAAAGGTAACCATGTTTTTCTTTAGGAAAGAGGAGACTCCTCGTAGCCCAGCACGTCGAGGCCCTGGTAGACCACGCAAACGAAAATCAGTCCCTGGTCTTGGCTCCGGGGCCCTTAATGAGCCCCAGAAAAAAGTCAAGTAAGTATCTTCTGTTCCCCTGTCTTCTTAGCCGGCATTTCTCTCTCACACACACACACACACACACGCAGCAGATAAGCCTCCCATATCAGCACAACCCAGCAGACGACACCACAAACCTTACACAGGAAACAGGAGAACTCATCTGACCTCAGTGAGGAAGCCCAGTTATGCTTTATCTTTCCTAATCAGTAGTGGGCCTGAATTGCATTACATGCATTTGACAGTGCAAGGCTGTTGGCTGTGTATTCATATCTCCTTGAAAAGATTCCACTCTGTGTATCCTAACGTCAATATCCTAAGCCTGTGTGCATACACTGTGTGTGCGCTTGTCAATAAACGTGTTTTGTGTCTGCCAATCGCTGATGTGAGTGGGATGTCTATCCTGCAGCAGCCAGGGGGGATTCAACAGGCTGTGGATGTAATTAGAGCACTGTGAATTCTCCTCTAATCTATTTTATTGCCAGGAATGTGACAGATTCCTGTCGTTTAGCACTTGGGTCAGTGCAGGCCAGGAGAAGAGGAGGTCACGTTGACACATGTATTCTTACACTGCAATTAATTAGTGTGTAATTGTGTTGTTTTGGGTGACAGCTGCCTGTGTAGATATTTAGTGACATAGCACATATAATAATGACTGTTGGTGCCTCCTGATGCCTGCTGGTATAGAGAGGATCTGTTAATGTTTACATCTCTCTCCAGAGTTTTGAGGATTGTTATTGACACCCCAAACACCCCTAAAACCTCTTTCTATCTCTCTTACTCATTGTGTTCCCGGCCTTCCCACTGTCATGTCACCTCCTTTCTGTTTCCGCCCGCCTGCCTCTGCCCTCGTGCCAACCAGCCACCACAATTTGATTCCATATGACAGTGACACCCAGACGCACCGGCAGACAGCCAGGGCCCCTAACCAAGGGCAGTGTGTTTGTGTGTCTACTGTATATAAAGGAGGGAAGTGTGTCTAGTAGCATTTATCAGGTCAGCAGCCAGATCTTCATTGTGTAGAACAGGGGTATATTTCCTTCCCAGTGAAGGTCCGGACAAATAATATACTGTGTATATATAAGAGTGGTTACACATTTCCATCTGGACACTAGTAATGCTTTGTAAAAGAAAAAAAAGTCCTCAGAGCCAAAGGCTAGTGAGAATTTTTCTATTTTAAAAATAAAAATCATCAATTGAATCCAATTAAATATGAACTTTAAAAAGATAAGATCAGATATTTCATCAAACTATTATTATTTTTTTTAGATGCATATGAAAGGCAGAAGTAAAACTCCACCATTCATTAATTTTTCATAGAAATGATGATTACAAGGGCTGATTATTGTTAATCTGCGAGGTTAAAGCCTTGCACAATTCCGTGTTATGACCTCAAAACATGTGCTTGATTTATAAACTAATACACTTAGTATTATTGCTCAGTAACTCATCTGGTACAGCACTGCACTTGTGATGTGAAGTCCTGTGAAACAAGTCATGATTAAAGAGCTTCAAGACTTAAAGACATAACTGGCATGATTTTCTCAGCAAATGCAAATATTTATGTCACATTTGAAACAAGTCACGGGACATTTCAGTACCGCAATACATTCAGCCAACATAATAATTCACGTTCATTTGTTTCAGATAAAACTGAACATGTTTTTACCCACACTCACAGAATAATTCACTTTTAAAGTGTCTAGTAACATTCAAAAAGCAAAGTAATATGATTTAGCAGTCACCACTTGAACAAAATAACAAATTCTAAACTGAGGGCAAAGAACGGATTTACAGTTGCATCTCAATAAATTAGAATGTCGTGGAAAAGTTCATTTATTTCAGTAATTAAACTCATATTGTGAAACTTGTGTATTAAATAAATTTAATGCACACAGACTGAAGTAGTTTAAGTCTTTGGTTCTTTTAATTGTGATGATTTTGGCTCACATTGAACAAAAACCCACCAATTTACTCTCTCAACAATTTAGAATACTTCATAAGACCAATATTTTTAGTGAATTGTTGGCCTTCTGGAAAGTTTGTTCATTTACTGTACATGTACTCAGTACTTGATATAGGCTCCTTTTGCTTTAATTACTGCCTCAATTCGGCGTGGCATGGAGGTGATCAGTTTGTGGCACTGCTGAGGTGGAACAGAAGCCCAGGTTTCTGTGACAGTGGCCTTCAGCTCATATGCATTGTTTTGTCTCTTGTTTCTCATTTTCCTCTTGACAATAGTCCATATATTCTCTCTGGGGTTCAGGTCTGGTGAGTTTGCTTGCCAGTCAAGCACACAGGCACCATGGTCATTTAGCCAACTTTTGGTGCTTTTGGCAGTGTGGGCAGGTGCCAAATCCTGCTGGAAAATGAAATCACCATCTTCAATAAGCTGGTCAGCAGAAGGAAGCATGAAGTGTTCCAAAATTTCTTGGTAAACGAGTGCAGTGACTTTGGTTTTCAAAAAACACAATGGAACAACACCAGCAGATGACATTGCACCCCAAATCATCACAGACTTCAAGCAATTTGGGCTATGAGCTTCTCCACCTTTCCTCTAGACTCTAGGACCTTGGTTTCCAAAGGAAATACAAAACTTGCTCACATCTGAAAAGAAACTTCGAACCACTGAGCAACAGTCCAGTTCTTCTTCTCCTTAGCACAGGTAAGTTGTCTCTGATGTTGTCTGTGGTTCAGAAGTGGCTTAACAAGAGGAACATGACAACTTAAGCCAAATTCCTTGACATGTCTGTTTGTGGTGTTCTTGATGCCTTGACCCCAGCCTCAGTCCATTCCTTGTGAAGTTCACTCAAATTCTTGAATCGATTTTGCGTGACAATCCTCATAAGGCTGAGGTTCTCTCGGTTGATTGTGAATCTTTTTCTTCCACACGTTTCCCTTCCACTCAACTTTCTGTTAACATGCTTGGATACAGCACTCTGTGAACAGCCAGCTTCTTTGGCAATGAATGTTTGTGGCTTACTCTCCTTGTGAAGGATGTCAATGATTGTCTTCTGGACAAGTGTCAGATCAGCAGTCTTCCCCATGATTGTGTAGCCTAGTGAACCAAACTGAGAGACCATTTTGAAGGCTCAGGAAACCTTTGCAGGTGTTTTGAGTTGATTAGCTGATTGGCATGTGTCCATATTGTAATTTTTTTGAGATAGTGAATTGGTGGGTTTTTGTTCAATGTGAGCCAAAATCATCACAATTAAAAGAACCAGACTTAAAACTACTTCAGTCTAAATAACCACAGACTTGGCAACACTGGTTGGCATTTACTACACAGAGCCATAATTCACTGACAATCTACACAAAATCTATTTTAAAATTGCAGGCGATTCTTTGTCGATTTTGAAATCGATTTTGTGTAGCTTGTCGGTGGACTACGTCTCTGTGTAGTAAATGCCGCTCCAACTGAACCAGTGTTGCCAAGTCTGCGGTTGTTTTTCATGTCCACAGGTTGAAGCGACCCCAATACCATTAATGTGATATTTAGCCCCTAAAATGCGAATTTTACCAAGGCAACCCTGCCAAAAAACTTATATTTTAACCCCGGGATACAATTTTTATCGGGGAACCTCCTGGAAACACGATTGGGCTAGTTTTGGACTAGTTTTGAGAAGGAACTGGGCAGGATTTGTTGAGAAAACCTGGCAACCCTGATCTTAACCCACGTGCTGGAGGAACTACTAATTACAGGACCGTCTTTACTGATGAGATACGCATGAAAATCGCATTCGATTTTTGCACAGCCCTAGTTAATGCTGCTGTTGGGCTCATGTGTAACGCAGTACAACACAGCACTGCATAATGAGAAGCTATTAACAGGGGTTCACACATTCAGAGTTGTCTCTAGTGCAGGTGACTGCACTGAGGCATTGTCACTTGCTGCTTTCCATTTAGCCTCTTGTGATTGAGGGCAGTGGGTCAGTAGGTAGCTCACATCCTATGTGTTTGTGTGTGCGTCTGTGTCTGACACTATATCTGTGCTTAAAATTCCTTGCAGTGATGTTCAATGTGTGTGTGTGTGTGTGTGTGTGTTTGAGAAAGCTCTGTTTAATTAGCCGCTGAGAGCATTCATCAGAGGGAGGGTCCATGTCACATTGTGTTTGTCAGTTCGTCTACCTCACGGGGAAAGAACACACACTCCATTGCCCCCTCTGTCGCCCTTGCCTGTCAATCACACACACAGACAGCAACACATACACATTCTGTTCTTGTATGCACATATACACACTGATAGGTTATTTGAGTGTCAATAGACACAGATGCATTCCCAGCACAAAACACAACCAGTATGATTCTATCCTGCAGGATAAATCATGAGAGATTTCTTTAATATCTCAGGACAGTAATGGATTAAACGGAGATCAAATGGAGACATTCCCTTATGAAACAAAAATATATTGCAGTATATTGGAAAATATCATGTAATATATTAGGCATATATTCTTATATATGGATTTAATATTTATTTTTTTCCAATATATTGCAATATATTGAAAGCGGCAATCATTTGTATATTTTGCAATGTATTATATAATATATGTATCATTAATATATTATTAAATGTATTCAAATATATAATATATTAGAAAATAAAAAGGGAAAATAATATATTACAATATATCACAATATATTTTAAGAAATATATTGGTAAATATATTTTCCTTTCGTAAGGGTTGACTTTTCCTATGAAAAAGACCCCAGAAATCTCTCAAGTTTTGAAGATCTCAGTGACGTCCCAATGGTTTTAAGTTCCGTTGTTACAAATAGAGTTCATTGGATCTTACGACCATAGTTGGCTAACAATGCTTTTGTGAAACGCACCCCATACCATTTTTGTTCATTGGTGTGGATGCTAATATAGTTATTGTTATTGTTATCTTCACTGTTATCGTTCGTGGTGTGAAATAAAGTTGTTGAAACACAACCAAGATCTCCTTTGTGTCTCCTGAGCTTTGAAAGAGCAATCTCAGAGCAAAACAGCATGTTCCCCTGGGATTACGTAAGCAGAAGCACATTACAGCAAACAAAATCTCAATTAGTTTTCCACAAAGACAGCCTCTCTAGAGATGTCTAACAGCGATTAAACAGCTAACATGACGGACGGCACACTAGCGCTTAGCTCTTTGCTGGAGGATTGGAGCTAATCTTTTGTCAGTGTGCTGTCTGTCTAGCGTTCATTCGGTCTGTTGGGCAGGTTTCCAGGGAAATTCAAGAGCATTCTCTCCCCTGCCTGCATTTAGAGCCGAGGGGGACATGCTGCCTCACTGATATGGAAATACAACTGTGAGGGCTCTGATATTCACCAAGAACAATAGCGTCAAACATGCAGTGCCCTCAAACGTCTCGCTTTTTCAAAGCGACTGGCCCCTTTTATGTAGCAGGAATCTCCCCTGATAATTCACGCAGGGCTTTTTATTTGGCAACTGCCCTCAAACAGTGGCAAGATGGCCGTCTGATCGCAGTTCCTCAAGCGTGAGGTATGGGGACCAAGCTTTTTAGTTCACTCTTTCGATACTCATCAAGGAAAAGTAGGGAGTGATTTGAGCCCATTGAGAGGCAATTCAGCCTCGTTCACTTTCTGATCCGTCTTTCTTTGTTCCCCTTTTCATACCGATATTGCCTGAGCTGTAGGGGTGTTTTCGATCGTGCAGTTTTTGAAGGAGGATATCCCCTCCCAGATCCAGTTCAGATGGTGGATCAGCACCTAGAGATGACCTCTACAGGTGGCTTGCTTAGTTGGGGACACTTCATTTCTGGCAACATTGTTGACTTGACAGCACAGACTCTATTGGAAGAGAGCTGAACTGAGCTGGACGATGAAATCACTGAATCAACAATGAACCAATTTTAATTGATAAACTGACTGTTTTCTGTTGTTCTCTTACAATATCAGCATGTGTTTTTCCTGTTTAACTTTTTAAAGCTGCTTTGACACAATCTGTATGTTTTACAGTGCTATATAAATAAAGGTGACTTGACTTAACAATCATCACTTGAGATAATTTGTGTTATAATTTATTTTTAGTAAATTTTACTAAAGGGCAATAAGAATTGATTTTGTTGCAAATGACCTTTGAACAAATCTGCTGAGTGAATGATTTAATGACTCACAAAACACAAGAAGACAAACCGTGATAATGATAGGATGAATCAAAATATCCACCACTTCTGAGCTGCACTGACTGTAATAGCCTCTGTTGTACTTTGATTGACAGATTGGTGGGGGCGGGGCTAAGTCTGCTAGCAGAGGATCAACGGGGAGATAGAGAATCGCAGAAGAAAAAGAAAAAATTGTCCAATCGAGGATTTAGCCGTCTCAGCTCTACACAGGTCAGTATCCACAAATGAGTCCTTTCGTCTCTTGCGACCATCAGCCAATCATCAAATCTTTATTTATTAATCAGAACATTAACCCTTTGGTAAGCTTCACCGCCATTGGTTACTATTTCTCTTACAGGATTGATTTGGAGTTGCAAACTATCTAGATTTTGGGGGCATAGCGAATGATTAAAAAGTAGCCCAGAATAAGTTTTAATATTGGTCAAATCCCCTCAGTACATCTTTTCCTATTGTTCTTTCATAGATGAAGTCACAGTGTTATCGGAAGAACAGCTCCCTTGATCAACACATAACTCAGCTCAAGCAGAAGGTACCAGGTGGAAGACATACATCTGGAGCTGTGTCAAGAGACCCAGAGTTTTCCTCAGCATCTAAGAGACTGTACTCTGGCCACAGTAACTGCAAAAGAGATTCCACACACCTCAGCACAGCCAATGAGTCTGAGAGCCTTAGCGACACAGGTAAAACCTATCTTCTAAAATGGCATTGTGTGATAGCATCTGTCATGTGGCTTTAACAGATAAAACTAAGATGTTGTATTGTAACAGTAAAGAACAAAATATGACTTACCCAGAACAACAAGATAACCTAATAGTCATCCTAAATACATTCGTTTTTACAAACAAAACTATTTGTGTAGGTGAAATCAGAAAGAAATTGCTCCTTAAGCTAACAATAGCAGTTTACCTATTTTTACAGTGAAGTCTTTTGGGTACTTGTGTAGTCAGAATAACCAAAATGCATGTCTACACTTTATAACTAAATGATGGAGCCTAACTTTCACTTACGCCATCATGTCCTTGCGATGTAATCAATGGCAGTTTTTTCTGATGTACTTGTATATGCATGGAATTATTTCCAGCCACGAGTGGGGACAGCGGGACACAGGAGTGCTGGAAGAGGCATGAACCAGTGGCAGTTAAAAAAGAAAGGAAGAAAAGTCCTGGATCAGCAGCATGTTTGCAGCAGCCAGGGGCCAGGATGCCGCAGGGCAGGGGACAGGAAGTGGATGAGGACGGGGAGACATCCCCCCTTGAGAGCGAGTCCTCTGAGCAAGGTGAGAGTCAGCCAGTTTTTGTCATCTGGGGAAAGTAAGAAAAGCCAGTGAATCTTTCAAGTCTGTGTGTCACCACCTGTCTTGGTCTCTGTGCTTCTTTTCTAAGACACAAATGCAGTTGATCTCTTACATATTTCTTAACCTGTTAGCCAGCACCCCGACGTGGGCGTCCTCAACGCCCCTCACCTCGCACGTGTCAGTGTTTACGAATAGATTAAATGAAACGGGACAAATTTTATCTTTACAAACTATATATCATTATAAAGATCTAAGCCTCAAGCATCGACGACAGATCGCTGTTTTTCAATGGAAAGCTTATAAAGACTGTATTTGCTCCATTTGTGTAAGCAGTACACATAAAAACATGAGCAATGGAAATGCTGTACATACCAGATCTGTCGTAATAACGAGTTATAAACACATCCACAGCTGGAAATCCCGGTTTAGTTAGAAAGGTAAGGGTCCACTGAACGACATCTCATGGAGCACGTTTAGTCCAACGAAACAATAACGTTGTAATATGGATCATAAATCCTTTGTTTACGTTTCAGTTCTCTTCAGCGTACAGTGTCACAAACAGAATGAGACGATCCACCGGAAAAAAGAATAAATGAAAGATAGGCGAAAGATAGTATATTTGAATTTGGTGCTCCCTCGTGACGCGCTCTGATGCACCTGTCAGCTGATGGAGGCGGAACTTACAGCGATCGCCTTTTTCTTTGTTTGTTTTCTTTTTCAACAGTTTTTATATATGTGAGAATGTGTTTTATGTTGAATGTGAATGTATCTGCATGATTACCATCTGTTTGAGAGCAAATCAGCCCAAATCAGCTCGCTATTACTGTATGATCACGGCTATCAAAGTGAACGCATCTTATGAAAAGAGAGAGTGGATTATTTACTATATGGTGCATTTGTGTTATTACCATCTGTATAAGTGGCCATCAGCACATCAGCGCTTATTTGCATCGTAATTCATTGTAAATGCTGCATTTCTAGCAATCTCAAGATTTTCTGGCATGCAAAGTTAAATCTTTTTTATTTTTATTATTATTCCTATTTTTCTTACTCAAATTATTCTTATTCAAATTATTTTTCTAGTGCTCAAATAAATCACTCATATGATGTCTAAATTTCTGTCTAGTGTTTTATAATAAAAAAAAAAACTATGCAGTGGTATGTTTACTGACTAAATAGTTTGTAGAAGCCTTCAGTACAGTTGGTAAAAAACTTTTTTTATATTTGGGGGGGGGGGGGGGTGTAGACATAGTCTCAATGCTTGTACTTCTAGCAGTATTGAGAAAAATTCTTAGTAAGCGAGAGAGCAGTGTGCGTGTAATGGAAAAACATTCTGTATGTTAGGGGTCGTTCACACAGAATGCGCCTTTGCATCTAAAAATGCAAGATGCAAGGCTCAGAAATTATTTTAAAAAATTGACAGTGCAGAATGACCCATGACAACTTGCTACTGTAAAGAAAAGCTTGCTACGCTTGCCCCACCTCCGGGGTCTCCTGATTGGTCCAGACACTGATGAGTGGCGCTGTGTGTGAAATTCTTGTCTAAAAAATGTGCCACTCATGTGCGAGATGCTGCAAAAGACACAAGACACAAAAGCAATAGTCAGACACATCTGTCTAATGCGTTTACATGGAAAAGTAGCACATTGGAATGGAAAAATCTTGTTCTGTGTGAATGTCTAGTGTAACCAGACTTTTGGTCAGGTCTGCTTTATTTAGTTCACTTAGACAGGAAGATTGTAGATCTGACTAACATGTAATGGATGCAGATAAATATGTTTTTGCTAAATTTTATTTTTGTCATTTAGGCGGTGGGTTTATCTAAAAAAAAAAAAAAAACCTACCACAGTTATAGACTGGCATGAAAAGAAAAATTGCAAATCTAGATTAGCAGAAAGTTTGAGGGAAATGCAGGAAAATGTGTGTAGACTTTGTGATCCGAATTTTTGTCAGTCCAAAAGTTTTAAATATCAATTACTTCACTGCTGGATAAAAAAATAAAAATAAAAAAGTATATGAAGTTGTTTCCATGGCTGTCTAGTTTACTTGCTACTTCAGAAACCTCCTGAAAACAACACTATAACTCATTGTTTCATATGGCATACAAATGTTTGCACAGTAAAAAATGACCATAATTAGATCAAGATGTGAGTGTATGGCAACTATTTCTTTTAAGTGATTCCAACATATTATGTTTGGATATTTATATTATAGTCAGATGTAAACAGCCATACTAAAATGCCATTTTCATAATACAGAGGAAGATGAAGACGAAGGCAGTTATGGCAGTGAGGAAGGCCAAGACATCAAAGCACTGTCGTTTAGGGATCTGCCATACAGTCCGGCCATTACAGGCCCCTCCACTTTCTCTGTTGTCAAACTGGAAGCCAATCAGAAGGCAAAGATTAAGCGGGAACGACAAGAACTTTATGGTAAAGGCCATCAAAAAGTCCAGTGATTGACACATCTCACCTGCATTTTTTTATTTAAACTCTTTCTATTTTTGTGAAACCCATTCAGGATCTCAGTTTCGGGCTGTAACAGAAGGAGATGTGAAGGTGAAGCGACGGTCCCCCTGTAGATCCGTCCCCATCACTGTCTCCAAACCTCCAGGTGTCAGAAGGCGACCAGGCAGGCCCAGACTGCAGGACAAACGCTGGCCTGGGATCACAGGCAGGCCAGGTCATTACAGAAAGAGTAGCAGCCTTCTCTCATTTCCCAGAAGCAGCAGCAGCGAAAGGCTGAAGAGAGCCACTCGGAAGAGCTCCGTGCTGAGAGCCACGGTAAGCAATGTGAACAGAGCATTGTACGGTTCTTTACAGTGACACTATAGTTTTCATAGTTTAGGAAGTCTGAGCGCTTATGCAGCTTATTCAAACATGCATAATGTCGGTCTCATTAACAATTTTTAAATCTACAAACAAATATTGTAATAGAGTTAGGGTTAGGGCATTTAATAACCTCAATGTCTTGATAATTAGTGGTTTGCATTACAACAAAATGCAAAGAATTAGAAACTTCTAGGTCTAGTTTTTGCACTAAGCACAATTGTGATGTTTATTTGCAGTGAATGCTGTGAATTTTAGCTATACGTTTAGCTATAACGCCACTTTTAAGTGGGATTGTGTTTATATTACTCATTTTGAGTGTTCTAGTTTTACTACTACAATACTGCAAGTGGAATTGTTAAGAATTTCTAAAGACATATTTTAGTTTGCATCAAGTCAAGAGAAGAGCCATGGCTTTTAATTAATAGGAACCATAGAAAATACATTTAGTTATGTTTACCTAGTCAAGTCAAGTCAAGTCACCTTTATTTATATAGCGCTTTAAACAAAATACATTGCGTCAAAGCAACTGAACAACATTCATTAAGAAAACAGTGTGTCAACAATGCAAAATGATAGTTAAAGGCAGTTCATCATTCAGTTCAGTGATGTCAACTCTGTTCAGTTTAAATAGTGTCTGTGCATTTATTTGCAATCAAGTCAACGATATCGCTGTAGATGAGGTGAAGAAGTGTCCCCAACTAAGCAAGCCAGAGGCGACAGCGGCAAGGAACCGAAACTCAAAAAAACAAAACCTAGTTATTTTGTAATACATAAAATAGATTAGATACAGGCATTTTATTCCTTGAAGCATTGCAAAGCAATTCAGTTGTCAAGCATGCACAATGAATTGATTTTAATAACTTGAAGGTACTTGTGCACCTAGCTCTAGGTAAACACAAGTATTGGATCAGGATTTGTTATTGGCAGATAATTGTTTTTTTTACCCTAATTCTTATAGTTCTGTTGGTGTTATTTTGTAGTTTTAAATAATTTATTATTGTTCCAAAGAGTGAAAAAGAATCATTAAGATTTAGTAGATGTCTCCAAACTGTGGATTGGTTGCATATATTTAACTCAGATGCCCATGACTGTCTGCAACTTATCTTTAAAGATTTTTCTTTCACCTTAATTTAGAGAAGAACTTTCTGGTCGACCGAAGCCCAGTCCCAAGACAGTGATGATAATGGCAGCACTCGGAGAACCAGACTTAGAGAGGTACACACACAAATCATGCATTCACAACTTTTGGTACATTTAACGCTTGTCTTCTATCGCGTTTCCTCCGAAATTACCCAGAACAATTGGACCAGAAACTTTTTTACCCAGGAACTTTTTTTCTCCCCAGACCTGTTGCTTTCTGCGTTTCCACCGTGGTCTAAAGTACCAGGAAGATTAGGCAAATAGTCTGGTGATGTAGGTTTTGCGCGCGTTTCTCAATACAAAGTACGCTGAGTACGCATCCTCTTAGTTCGGACTTTGTGCAATCGACTCGAGAGTGTGATGTCCGCAACGACGCAAATCCGGTAATTCTGTAAACAGCAGCGTACTGGATAACATCAGTCAGCTGACCATGGCTACTGCAATTTTCCTCTCTGTATATTTACAATAAAATGAATTATGATATCAAAAACCACTGCCTCCTTTTGTTTTTCATTTAAACATAATAATAGCCGCAGAAATGTACTTAGTTCAGGGAAATGTGTATATATACAGCCATTACAATGAAACGAAATATTATATCAATTGCCTATTTTATTTTCATTTTAACATATAGATAAATTGAATACAGACCAAAGATGAGATTTACCCAAAAATAATTATATTTTATGTTTAACCACTAAAGAGACATCAAAGCCAGCGGCACATAACAGAAGGTCTAGCCGAGGTGAGGCTGCTCTCGGTGGATACATGAGGACTGAGCTCCCGCTGATCGCGGGAAACACATTTTTAAATAGGCGCTATCTTTATAAATAAACTGCATATTTGAGTTTTAAACAACAACATTATCGCCTGAAATACTTAAAATTACATTTCATGAGACAATAACAGTAATATTTTGAAAATGATCCATTTACTTCAAGCAATGCAGTGTCTGTGCTGTTTCTGTGGTTCAGTCTAAAGGTCGAGCAGTCAGCCGTCTAATGGAGAGTTTTGCGGCAGATGAGGGCTTCCACTTGGGTGAGGACAGTAGTTTCTCAGAGGAGGATGAGAGGAAGGTGTCATCGAATAGCAGGACTGCTCCAGGTAAATGGATACTTATGGTCTATACTACTGTAGTGATTTTTCCACAACTGACAGGTGTTGTCAGGCATGATGTGAAGTCTTTGGTTAGTAAGTGGTAAGTACAATTGTATTTGATTTGTTGCTTTTCATCTTGCAGTTCCTCCTAACTGTATTCTAACCAAAGAGCTCCTGAACGATGGACTAAAGATTCTGATCTCCAAAGATGATGAACTACTATATGCTGCTCGTCTGCAATCCCTGGAGTCACCTGAAGTGTATGTGTACTGTATAATACCCACAAACTCCCTTTCCAAATATTTTTTTTTTACACATTTTTATTTCTTTGGAAAAAAGAAATATCTGGAATTATGCAGAATTGTTTTAAATATGGTACAGTAAAATGGAACAAATTCATAAAATAATAAGTCCCAGTCAATAATAACCAACAAGATTTTTAACAAGAAACAAGCAAGGTGTCATGAAACTGCACAGGTACATGAAGGTTGAGGATCCAAGTGCAGCAATACAGACACATACAAGACTTAGCAATGCATGACAAAGAACCAGGCTTTTATAAAATGAGTTAACAAGGCTAACAAGACACAGGTGCACACAATAAGTGCTGATGAGGGTGTGCAAAGGATTATGGGGAAGGCAGTCCAGAATAGAGTGGCAAAGGTATGGGATGGAGTGCCCTCTGGTGGCTATCAAGAGCACCCCAGCTGGGGATCGTTACACAGCCCCCCTTAAGGAGTGGCTTCCAGATGCTCCTTAACAAGAACAGACTTAAGTATAAGGTGGAGCAAAGACGGAACAGGGTGAGGGATGGAGGGCCAGGCCCATGGACAGGAAGTAGGAGAGAAGATTGCACCAGTTTGGTGAGCCAGGGTGGAGCTGGAGGAGCTGGTGAACAAGGCAGGGCTAGCAGAGCAGGAAGCCAGGGCAGAGCTGAAGACCACCAGGGTGGAACAGGTGGAGCTGAGGGCCACCAGGGTGGAGCTAATGGAGCTTAGGAGCACTTCAGCATAGCTGATGGTGCAGGGGACCACCAAGATGGCTCAGTCTGAACTGGAACCCAACATGGTGGATCTGAATGCCACCGAGGCGGAGCAAACGGAACTGCAATTAAGAACACAGAGAGGTTAGAAATGGCCCCTATGGCCATAACACGACATTCAGAGAGTACAGAAACAACTTTCATGGTCGTGTCAGGACAGGCTAAGAGTTAAAAGATGGCCTACATGGCCTTGACAGGACAGTCTGAGAGCTCAATGGCGACCTTTGTGGTTGAGACAGGACAGACAAGGAACTCACAGGGTCGCACCAATGCAGGACTGAGCTCTAAGACTTGAGTAACAGGGAGCAGAGACACCACACTGGACACTATTCTTGCTTTTGGGAGGTATTGCACCTATCGTAAACTCATGTTGCTGTTTTGCACCAAGACATGTTGATTGACGTTACCCCAACAGGATTATGCTCACTACCACAGTTAAATGAGAAGTGATTATCACCCACTAGTTTCCCACAGCCCTTAGTTGGTTGCAAAAGTCAGCCTGGATCACTTCCTCTAAACCCTCTGTTCAGCGTTAAAAGTGTCACTGAAAAAAAATCACACAGCCAATGAAAGTGAGCTCTCCGTAGGAGTTTGACACCTATGGCCAAGCATTACACACACCACTGAAAGTAACTCATTTGTACTTTCTGCTCTTTCCCTTCAGCTACAGTATTGTTATCGATGGGGAGAGAGGAAACCGACCCAGAATCTACTCCCTGGAGCAACTCTTGCAGGAAGCTGTGAGTTTCCCATTTACAGCAAACAAACCTTCCTACGCTCTGAGCTTTGGCCTCTCAGGACCCACACACATCACCACATCCTTCAAAATCCCCTCTTCCATTACAGAGCAGCACAAAACAATGTCCTCTTTCCTGAGATTCCTATATACAATGTAATTTCCTAAAGTCCTGTTTCCAGCAAACCATTTGCCTCACTTTTCTTCACACCATTTCTCTACCCCTGTTCACAACTACTTCCATGAAGTCAAGTCAAGTCAAGGCACCTTTATTTATATAGCACTTTAAACAAAATACATTGCGTCAAAGCAACTGAACAACATTCATTAGGAAAACAGTGTGTCAATAATGCAAAATGATAGTTAAAGGCAGTTCATCATTGAATTCAGTGATGTCATCTCTGTTCAGTTAAATAGTGTCTGTGCATTTATTTGCAGTCCAGTCAACGATATCGCTGTAGATGAGGTGACCCAAACTAAGCAAGCCAAAGGTGACAGCGGCCAGGAACCAAAAATATTAGCGTAGATGCCATTCTTCTAATGATGTAGCAAATACATAGGATGTTATGGGAAGTGTTCCCGGTTCCGGTTTACCTAATTAATGCAGCCTAAAAATCCTTTAACGGATTTGGATATTAAAAGCATATTAGTATGTTATGTGTAAGCCAAGTTAAAGAGATGGGTCTTTAATCTAGATTTAAACTGCAAGAGTGTGTCACCAAATAGGAAAAGGATCTGCCGCCCGCAGTTGATTTTGATATTCTAGGTATTATCAAATTGCCTGAGTTTTGAGAACGTTGCGTACATGGAGGATTATAATGTAAAAGGAGCTCATTCAAATACTGAGGTGCTAAACTATTCAGGGCTTTATAAGTAGTAAGCAATATTTTAAAATCTATACGATGTTTGATAGGGAGCCAGTGCAGTGTTGACAGGACCGGGCTAATATGGTCATACTTCATGGTTCTAGTAAGAACTCTTGCTGCTGCATTTTGGACTAGCTGTAGTTTGTTTACTAAGCGTGCAGAACAACCACCCAATAAAGCATTACAATAATCTAACCTTGAGGTCATAAATGCATGGATTAACATTTCTGCATTTGACATTAAGAGCATAGGCCGTAATTTAGATATATTTTTGAGATGGAAAAATGCATTTTTACAAATGCTAGAAACGTGGCTTTCTAAGGAAAGATTGCGATCAAATAGCACACCTAGGTTCCTAACTGATGACGAAGAATTGACAGAGCAACCATCAAGTCTTAGACAGTGTTCTAGGTTATTACAAGCAGAGTTTTTAGGTCCTATAATTAACACCTCTGTTTTTTCAGAATTTAGCAGTAAGAAATATCGACTATGCATTCCTTTAGTTTTTCAAATTGGTGCGTTTCACCGGGCCACAAAGAAATATAGAGCTGAGTTTCATCAGCATAACAGTGAAAGCTAACACCATGTTTCCTGATGATATCTCCCAAGGGTAACATATAAAGCGTGAAGAGTAGCGGCCCTAGTACTGAGCCTTGAGGTACTCCGTACTGCACTTGTGATCGATATGATACATCTTCATTCACTGCTACGAACTGATGGCGGTCATATAAGTACGATTTAAACCATGCTAATGCACTTCCATTAATGCCAACAAAGTGTTCAAGTCTATGCAAAAGAATGTTGTGGTCAATTGTGTCAAACGCAGCACTAAGATCCAATAAAACTAATAGAGATATACACCCATGATCAGATGATAAGAGCAGATCATTTGTAACTCTAAGGAGAGCAGTCTTAGTACTATGATACGGTCTAAATCCTGACTGGAAATCCTCACATATACCATTTTTCTCTAAGAAGGAATATAATTGTAAGGATACCACCTTTTCTAGTATCTTGGACAGAAAAGGGAGATTCGAGATTGGTCTATAATTAACTAGTTCTTTGGGGTCAAGTTGTGGTTTTTTGATGAGAGGCTTAATAACAGCCAGTTTGAAGGTTTTGGGGACATATCCTAATGACAATGAGGAATTAATAATAGTCAGAAGAGGATCTATGACTTCTGGAAGCACCTCTTTTAGGAGCTTAGATGGTATAGGGTTTAACATACATGTTGTTGGTCTAGATGATTTAACAAGTTTATACAATTCTTCCTCTCCTATAGTAGAGAATGAGTGGAACTGTTCCTCAGGGGGTCTATAGTGCACTGTCTGATGCGATACTGTAGCTGACGGCTGAATGGTTGCAATTTTATCTCTAATAGTATCGATTTTAGAAGTAAAGTAGTTCATAGTCATTAATGCTGTGGTGTTGGGAAATGTCAACACTTGTTGAGGCTTTATTTTTCGTTAATTTAGCCACTGTATTGAATAAATACGTGGGGTTATGTTTGTTTTCTTCTAAAAGAGAAGAGAAGTAATCAGATCTAGCAGTTTTTAATGCTTTTCTGTAGGATAGGTTACTTTCCCGCCAAGCAATACGAAATACCTCTAGTTTTGTTTTCCTCCAGCTGCGCTCCATTTTTTGGGCTGCTCTCTTTAGGGTGCGAGTATGCTCATTATACCATGGTGTCAAACTGTTTGACTTAACCTTCCTTTAAGTGTAGAGGAGCAACTGTATTTAAAGTGCTAGAAAAGAGAGAATCCATAGTTTCTGTTACATCATCAAGTTGTTCTGAGGTTTTGGATATGCTAAGGAATTTGGATACATCAGGAAGATAACTTAAAAAGCAGTCTTTTGTGGTAGAAGTGATGGTTCTTCCATACTTGTAACAAGAAGTTGTGACGCTAACAATGGAGGACAGGAGGCAGATGCAAGTAAAGGTAGTTTATTGACAGGAGTAGTGATGGATGAATGCTGGTGAGTGACGCAGGAACCACGATGGCAGCACAGACAGGTGGGTAGGTGATTTGAGTGCGTTGGTAGCGATGGCGGTGGTGGTAGATCGGTGATCGGCGGTGATAATCCGTGTGTGACTGTGAATATCCAATGAAGACCGAAACAGGAACTGAGCAAGGACAGGAACACAGGAGCACGAACAGACATCGACACAAGGACTTCAAACAACGATCTGACAAACAGGAGACGAAAGACAGGGCGTTAAATAGGCGGTTGGAATGAGATGCACCTGCCGCTGATCAGGCGATCAGTGGAAACACCCACATGAACCAATCAACATGACATAACAAGACTACAGCTGGAGACGGTGCATTCACGAACCGTGACAGTACCCCTCCTCTTAAGGACGCCTCCTGGCGTCCCCAGAATCTCTTACCTGTCGATTGTAATCATCGATAAGGGAGTGATCCAGGATGTCCCTAGCAGGTACCCAACTTCTCTCCTCCGGACCGTAACCCTCCCAGTCCACCAAGTACTGAAATCCGCGTCCCCTCCTCCTAGAGTCCAGAATACGATTTACCAAATAGGTGGTCTCCCCATCTACGAGACGCGGCGGGGGAGGGACCGGGGTAGGCGGATTAATGGGAGAATGAAATACGGGCTTGATTTTGGACACATGAAAGGCGGGATGAATTCTCCTGTACGTAGGAGGGAGTTTAAGGCGGACTGCCACCGGACTAATGATCTTGGTGACAGTAAACGGGCCAATAAATTTGGGAGCCAATTTATTAGATACGGACCGGAGAGGAATATTCTTGGTTGAAAGCCACACCTTTTGACCCACGACGTATACGGGAGGCCTAGACCGGTGGCGATCGGCCTTGGCCTTGGTCCGCGCCCCCACTTGGAGTAGAGTCTCACGGGCTCTGGTCCAAGTGCGGTGGCACCTCTGGACGAAGGCGTGAGCGGAGGGGACCGCAACTTCGGATTCCATACTGGGAAAAATAGGTGGCTGGTAACCTACACTACACTCAAAAGGAGATAGGCCCGTAGCTGATACTGGTAAGGTATTGTGGGCGTACTCCACCATAGACAATTGTTGGCTCCAGGAGGAAGGATTCTTGGAGACCAAACATCGCAACACCCTTTCCAAATCTTGGTTGGCTCTCTCGGTTTGACCATTGCTCTGGGGGTGAAACCCTGAGGACAGACTTACAGTCGCTCCCAGTAGTCTACAGAATTCTTGCCAAAATTTAGCCACAAATTGGGGTCCCCTGTCGGAAACCACATCTATCGGGAGGCCATGTAAACGAAAGACGTGGTCTACGACGGTCAACGCTGTCTCCTTGGCTGAGGGTAATTTGGGCAAGGGAATAAAGTGGGCCGCCTTCGAGAACCGGTCCACCACGGTTAAAACTACCGTGTTGCCCTGGGAGGGCGGTAATAAAATCTAGAGCGATGTGGGACCAGGGTCTCGAAGGAACCGGCAGCGGTTGGAGTAACCCATCAGGGGGCCGATTGGAAGTCTTACCAGTGGCACAAACCGAGCAAGCCAAAACAAAACTGTGAATGTCGCGAGCCATAAGTGGCCACCAGAATCGTTGCTTGACTAAAAATCTAGTACGGTTAACCCCTGGATGGCAAGCTACATTCGAGCAATGTCCCCACTGGATAACGTTGGACCTTAATCCCTCCGGCACAAATAAACGGTTCGGTGGGCACACGGGCGGAGGTGTTACCCCTTCTAAGGCCGTTCTGACCTTCGATTCGATCTCCCATGTGAGAGTGGAGACCACTAATGTCTCAGGAAAAATACACTCGGGAGTGGACGGGCGTTCGGAATGGTCAAAAATACGCGACAAAGAATCGGGTTTGATATTTTTGGAACCCGGGCGGTACGAGATAGTAAAGTCAAAACGTCCGAAAAAAAGTGCCCACCGAGCCTGCCTGGAGTTCAGCCTCTTGGCGGTGCTAATGTACTCTAAATTCTTGTGGTCAGTCCATACTATAAAAGGAACCCCCGATCCCTCTAACCAGTGTCGCCATTCCTCCAATGCCATCTTAACTGCCAACAATTCTCGGTTACCAATATCGTAATTTCGTTCTGCCGGAGATAAACGATATGAAAAATACGCGCAAGGGTGGACCTTGTCGTCTAAGGGAGAACGTTGAGATAACACCGCTCCTACCCCCACCTCTGATGCGTCGACCTCCACCACGAACTGACGTGTAGGGTCAGGGGTAATCAGAATAGGGGCTGAAATGAAACGGCTCTTCAGTTTGGCGAACACAGCCTCAGCTGTGTCCGACCACCTGAACGCAGTTTTGGCGGAGGTCAAGGCGGTCAGAGGTGCGGCTAGTTGGCTGAAGTTGCGAATAAAACGCCGGTAGAAGTTAGCGAACCCCAGAAACCTCTGTAGGGCCTTACAGGAATCTGGGCTTGGCCATTCTACCACAGCCTTAACCTTCTCGGGATCCATGCGTATTCCCTCAGTCGACACGATATACCCCAAAAATGGAATTGACTGTGCATGAAATTCGCATTTCTCCGCCTTGACAAAAAGCCCATTCTCTAGCAACCTCTGAAGCACTCGTTGGACGTGCTGCACATGTTCCTGGAGAGAAGAAGAAAAAATCAATATGTCGTCCAGGTAGACATAAATGAACTGATCGATCATATCTCGCAGCACGTCGTTGACGAGTGCCTGGAAGACCGCTGGGGAGTTGGAGAGCCCAAAGGGCATAACCAAGTATTCAAAGTGCCCTCTGGGGGTGTTAAAAGCGGTCTTCCATTCATCCCCCTCCCTGATCCGAACCAAATGATACGCATTGCGTAAGTCCAGTTTTGTGAAAATTGACGCTCCCTGCAACCTCTCGAAGGCCGAAGACATCAACGGCAAAGGATAAGTATTCTTTACCGTGATGTTGTTCAGTCCCCGGTTATCAATACAAGGTCGCAGAGATCCGTCCTTCTTTCCCACAAAAAAGAACCCCGCCCCCGCAGGAGAAGAGGAAGGGCGGATGAATTTAGAAGCTAGAGAATCAGAAATATATTTCTCCATAGCCTCCCTCTCTGGAACAGAAAGTGAATAGAGTTTGCCCTTAGGCGGAGACTTACCTGATAGTAAATCTATGGCACAGTCGTAAGGACGATGCGGAGGAAGAGAAGCAGCCCGAGACTTACTGAACACTTCCTTCAGATGGAGGTACTCAGCGGGCACGTTAGACAAATCCACCGCCTCCTCCTGCAACACAGACACAGACACAGACGGACAGGCAGACACTAGACAAGACTCATGACACCTTTTACACCAAGACAAAACGGAGTTAGAGAGCCAGTCAATTCTAGGGTTGTGGAGGAGGAGCCAAGGGTGTCCGAGGACAATGGGTGCCAGGGGAGAGTCAAGGATGTGAAAAGAGATGGTTTCGGAGTGATTGCCAGAGGTGATGAGTGTAATGTCTTCCGTGATGTATGATATGGTGGGAAGTTGCTGACCAGTGAGGGCGTGAACCGTGATGTGGTGCGGAAGAGGTCTGAGGGGAATGTGGAGCTTGTGGGCTAATGTGCTGTCCATGAAGTTCCCTTCTGCCCCGGAATCCAGTAGTGCCTGACAGTGATGTGTCTGTGCTGACCACCGCAGCCATACCGGGAGGAGCGTAGAAGATGATGGTGATGATGATGATGATGATGAGGTCTTCTCGGCGGAGATCCCACCCGATAGTAGCCTCGTACGTACTACCGGGCCTGGCCCTTTTACCGGACAGGCGTGGGCTTGATGTCCGGCTCCCCCGCAGTAAAGGCAAAGGCCCAGGGACCTCCGCCTCTCCTTCTCCTCCCGGGAAAGCCGAGCTCGCCCTACCTGCATGGGCTCGTGATCGTAGACGGGGCTGGCCACGTCCCCGCCGCTGAACCGCACGTCTGCCGGTCCCCTGGATGGGGTGTTGAGTAGCCCCCTCCTCTCCATCCGTGCCAGACGTGCATCGACCCGAAGGGCCAGCTCAATCAGTCCAAAGACCCGTCTTATCTCGGCGGAGAGCGCCCGGAACGAGGCACAGCATGGGTCCTGGTTCTCCCACACCGCTGTTCCCCACAATGCCGCCCTCCCAGAGAGCAGGGTCAGGACGAAGGCCACCTTGGCCCTCTCACTGGCGAACGTTCTAGGCTGGAGGGCAAAATGCATATCACAACGGTTAAGGAAAGCTCTACAATAGTCGGGCTCACCCGAGTACGCTTCCGGAATCGGGAGGCGTGGTTCCGGCTGGGAGGGGGCCTCCGATGGTGCTGGTGGAACAGGCGGTGTGAGTGGCGCAGTGGGAGCTCGTAATAGCTGGAACTGTTGGGTGAGCTCGGACACCTGCGTCACTAAAGCCTGAACCGCGCGACCAGTGTCGTTAAGAGTCCGCTCCTGGGAGTCCATCCTCCGAACACTGGCGCTGAGGAAAGCTTCGAGGGAGGAAGGTTGATTACTCGCTGCCTCCATGTTGGTCAGATCGTTCTGTGACGCTAACAATGGAGGACAGGAGGCAGATGCAAGTAAAGGTAGTTTATTGACAGGAGTAGTGATGGATGAATGCTGGTGAGTGACGCAGGAACCACGATGGCAGCACAGACAGGTGGGTAGGTGATTTGAGTGCGTTGGTAGCGATGGCGGTGGTGGTAGATCGGTGATCGGCGGTGATAATCCGTGTGTGACTGTGAATATCCAATGAAGACCGAAACAGGAACTGAGCAAGCACAGGAACACAGGAGCACGAACAGACATCGACACAAGGACTTCAAACAACGATCTGACAAACAGGAGACGAAAGACAGGGCGTTAAATAGGCGGTTGGAATGAGATGCACCTGCCGCTGATCAGGCGATCAGTGGAAACACCCACATGAACCAATCAACATGACATAACAAGACTACAGCTGGAGACGGTGCATTCACGAACCGTGACAGAAGTAGAATTTACAATTTTGGCTATATGAAGTTTGCACAAAACTAAATAATGATCTGAGATATCATCACTTGGCTGCATAATTTCAACACTATCAACATCAATTCAATGTGACAGTATTAAATCTAGAGTATGATTTCGACAATGAGTAGGTCCTGAAACGTGTTGTCTAACCCCAATAGAGTTCAGAATGTCTATAAATGCTGATCCCAATGCATCGTTTTCATTATCAACATGGATATTAAAATCACTAACTATTAAAACTTTATCTGCAGCCAGAACTAACTCGGATGTAAAATCACCAAACTCTTTAATAAAGTCTGTATGGTGCCCTGGTGGCCTGTATACAGTAGCCAGTACAAACATAACAGGGGTTTATCATTAAGATTTGTTTCCTCTGGATAATGTTATATGAAGCACCATTACTTCAAATGAGTTATACTTGAAGCCTGCCCTCTGAGAAATCCAGAAAACGTCATAAATTGAAGCAACACCTCCCCCCTTTGCCTTTTAGACGCGGCTCATGTTTATAACAGTAATCTTGGGGGGTGGACTCATTTAAAATAATGTAATCATTAGGTTTTAGCCAGGTTTCTGTCAAACAGAGCACATCTATATTATGATCAGTGATCATATTATTTACAAAAAGTGTTTTCGTAGAAAGGGATCTGATATTTTCGATAAGCCAAGCTTTATCATTTGTTTATCCATATTGCATCTGTTTTTTATTTGTTGAACCTCAATTAAATTGTTAATCTTAACTTGGTTTAAAAGTTTTTTGTATTTTCTAGTTTCGGGAACAGACACAGTCTCTATAGTGTGATATCTCTAGGTGAAAAAGTCTCTATGTGCTGAGAATTAATGGAACACTTTGGTGTCCCAGTACCTTTAACGCTTTATAGGGAAGAAATGCCATGTTTTTGTTTTTGTATGAATGATTAGATTTTTAATAACATGAAATTAAATAATGCCCCAAATAAGGTTTAACTGATATAAAAAAAAAGTTTTTTTTAATTGGGAAATATACATTTATTACAGACCAACATTGGTTTAGCTAGCTCTTGCTGAGTTAAATATCTAAAGTGTTTCATTATTATCATCAAGTATTATCTGTTTATTTAATGTTTATTTCTAGAAAGTCACATAAATCAAAGGGATTAAATATTATGTAACATTCATATAACATTAACACAGAATACAATTGAGAGAGTGAGATCAATGTTTTCAGAAATGTCAGCATCTCTTTTTACTGACCGTTTGTTGATTTTGCATTTTTTACCCTGTTAATAGAAAGTGCATCCCGTCTAAATTGGTGAGGAACATATGTCACTATTTAGCAGCCAAAACAAAATCACATCTACCTCCTTTAGGGGCCTGTACACAGCACGTCTTTATTCAGTGTGCACTGGGCCCTTCCAGCAACCTCATATATTTTGAAATCCCTCAGCAAACTTCTAGAATGTGCCAGCAGAGCAAATCGATATTTCCCTCAACAGCCACCATTAAAAATGACTGTACACTCTGGACTTTTATGTGCAATTCAAAAGCCTTATTTTATAATTGTAGGTCCATATACACATGCAATCAACTGATAGTAAGTGTTACAATATCCTCAGCATTTTGGACCATAATCATTGGATTTTAAGGCTTTGTATTTAAAGGAATATTTCTTCTAAAAATAAAAATTCTCTCACCATTAACTCCCCATCGTTCCAAACTCATATGACTTTGCCTAACCAGACAAGTGAAACCTGGAGCTGATCGTCTCCAAAATCGGCGAAACACATTTCTAAATAGGCACTGTCTTTATAAATAAACCACAGATTTGAGTTTTAAACAACTACATTCTTACCTGGAATACTTTTAAAACTACATTATATGAAACAATAACAGTAAAATGTAATAAAATTATCCAAATAAATGGTGGTTGAAATCACAATGCTGTGTGAACTCAACCAATCAGCATGTTTAGCGTCCAAATCCCGTCCCCGAAAGTTCCAGACATTTGAAATGGAACTACCTCACGAGCAAGGACTTTCTGAGGGGCAATTTTGTACACGGAAAGTACCAAGTACCAGCCCAAATCCCTAGTTCCCGGGTAAAGATTCCAGGCTTTAGTGTCCCAGAAGCTGTCCTGTCCCATTTAGCTTCGCTCCATCTAGGCGTTTCTGAACATGAAGGATGAATATTCTGTTTGCACCCACTAGAAGGGATATTCTCCATCAACGTTGGTTATATTGGTTATAACAACATTACAGTTAATCTAATCAAATGGACTGTAATTACACAGTGTAAACTGCAAGGCATTCTTGGCTTTATATATATAAAATATATATATATATTTTTTTTTTTTTACAGTAACCAATGGATAGTTACCTTCCAGAAAGCTAACTGGTGAATACAGTGTTTTTACAGTGTACTTATTCTTTTAGCAATCATTCTATATATTCACATACAGTGGGTATAGAAAAGAACACCCCCCCCCCACCCACTATATATATATATATATATATATATATATATATATATAATGGATAAAACAGAATCACTGAGTTGGAAACAGGATCACCCCCTACTAAAAATGACTTGTAAACTCAATCAGGTGTAGCTAATCACCTTCTGAATGGCACACGTGCCATTTGACTTTCATCTGTGATCAGCTGCGGTCATTTTGATCAGCTCAGCGAGAAAAGAGCTTTATTGGATCATTTCAGTCCTTGGTGGTACAAATGAAGCAAACAGTCTATGGGTGGCAAGGCACTGTCAAAAGATCTACAAGCACAAGTCAGGAAATGTATATAGATAAAATCAAAAGGCTTTATCAATGCCTTGAAGCACAGTGAAGTGTATTACCAAGAAATGGAAGGTATTTGGTACAACACAGATCCTCCTTGGATCAGGTCTCAAACTGAATGAAAGAACCAGGAGGAAACTGGCCATAGAGGCGACCAAGAGACCTTAATCAACTCTGAAGCAGTTGCAGGAATTTATGACAGAGTGGTCATTGCAGTCACGACTGAGCTTTGCTAAAATGTACCTTGAAGATTCTGAGATAGATGCGACTCAAATTTTATTATTTGGCCTCAACACCTAACAGTATGTCTGGCAGAAATACAATACAGCTCACCATACAAATAACAGCATTCCTACAGTAAATCATGGAAGTGGAAATATCCTGTTACAGTATGGGGCTATTTCTCTGCTGCAGGGACTGGAGCATTTATCAGGATAGAAGGAAACATGGACGGGGCAAAATACTGTCAAATTCTTGAGGAAAATCTGCTGCCCTCCGCCAGATAGTTGTCAGTGGGAACAAGGTTTACCTTCCAACATGACAATGACCCCAATCACACAGCAAAACTGAGCATATATTGGTTGAAGAGAAAAGGGTGAATGTCCTTGCATGGCCTAGTCAGAGTCAAGACTTATACCCCATTGAAAATCTGTGGAATGACTTGAAGACTGCAGTCCACAAACAGTCACCATCAAATTTAAATGCACTTGAGCAGTTCTGCAAAGAAGAGTGGTGCTATGCATAAAGTAAATACTGAATAAATAAATTTTAATATTAGAAAATTTGACATTATACATAGCTCAAATTCAGCATTTAAATAGTATTCACAAATTTGTCTTTAAATGATTTCAAAGCATAAAATCTGTCCTATCCATTGAAAAAGGTGGTCAGTGCAAAGATAGTCGTCATATATTGTTCATACCTAAATTAAAAAAATAATAATCATATTAATAATTTTAGTTGGGTTTCTGTCTCTCTCTTCAACACCCCCCCCCCCCCCAGCACACAGACTTGTTATTCAGCTGTGTGTAAACGCTATGCAGCAGCTGTCTCTAATTACTCTGAACTTCCACTTTCCAGAGTGTTCCACTCCTCCATGTACCTTTGACACCAATCTACACGCACAACCGTCCAGCTTCACATCCCTTCAGTCAGAGAGAACCTGTTTCCATAGCAACAGTAAATTAAAGAAACCTGAAAGGGGTTTGAGCTGAATGGGGGGATCTAGGCGCTCTGTTAGACAGAGCAACGCTGCAAACCTGCAATCACAGTCGCTCCATTCACACACTTCTAATTATTACTCAGCAAGTTAGTGTTTACCACACCTCCGCTTCCGTGGCTTTCAGCCCTAACATGCTGGCATGAGATAAGTGCTGCATTCATAAGAGCCTCACTGATTGACTTCTGTGTGTGTCATTTATCATCTTGGGAGTCCAAAACCACTTTCACTGGCATTCCCTGACAAAAGTTTGTTCCTGTGTGTGTGTGTGTGTTAGGTACTGGATGTACACCCTGACACTGAGGCTGTGCTAAAAGAAGGGACTAGAGTGTGTGCTTACTGGAGTGAGCGCTCACGATGTCTTTACCCGGGATTTGTGCGAAGGGGTGAGGCATAGACATAATTTTATTTTTCGTAACTAGCACATAACAATTCAAGGTTTAAAGAACTACTGTAAATTGTTTAAATGTAAATAAATAGTTCAGGTGGTCTTCTAGGTGGTAGTGAAGGTAAACCTGGTGGGGTTATGGTGGAGTTTGATGATGGAGATAGAGGGTGGATCTCTCTCGTCAATATTCGCTTTCTCCCTCCCGATTACCAAATCCAATGTAGGTCCCACTTTGTTTTTTACATTTCTACCTCACATTCTGATTAGAATCTGTCATTAACTCTGTTATAAAACCTAGTAAGCTACCTCTGTCTGCTGTCTAAACAGGCGGCGTCCTACCCTGCAGTGAAGACAAACATAGCATTTGTTGATTTGGGTGATGGTCCCCAAAAGGCATCTTGAATAGATTCATCAGCATTTAAAGGGATACTCCACCCCAAAATAAAGTTTTTGTAATTAATCACTTAATCCCATGTCGTTCCAAACCCGTAAAAGCTTCGTTCATCTTCAGAACACAATTTAAGATATTTTGGATGAAAACCGGGAGGCTACTGTTACACTATCAAAGTCCAGAAAAGTATGAAAAGCATCGTCAGAATAGTCCATCTGCCATCAGGGTTTCAACCGTAACATTATGAAGCGACGAGAATACTGTTTGTAAGTGAAGAAAACTAAAAAAAAGCAGTTTAAGTGATGTGGAGAGAACAAGGAGACTGTTGACAAAGAAATTGTTGAATAAAGTCATTATTTTTGTTTTATTCGCTTGCAAACAGTATTCTCGTCATTTCATAACATTACGGTTGAAACACTGATGGCAGCTGAAGTATTCTGATGACGTCTTTCATACTTTTCTGGTCTTTGACAGTGTAACTTACTTGGCAGTCTATGGGACAGTCACAAGCCTCCCGGTTTTCATCCAAAATATCTTAAATTGTGTTCCAAAGACGAAAACAGCTTTGAAGGGTTTGGAACGACATGGGGGTAAGTGATTAATGACAAAATTAAATTTTTGGGTGGATTATCCCTTTAACCAGCTTCATCTGAAAAACCATGTTGTGCTTTTGTAAATAATTTTTCTGTGTTGGGCCACCAGCTAGAACAGCACCAAACCACCTTCAAGTAGCAAAACACAGGCTGTACTAGCATGGAAATTAAAAAAATAATACTGATCTAAACTGGTCTTTTCATTAGGGTAACAAAAATTATTTAAAACACTTTGCCTAGGCAGCAACCTTGTTAACAGCCAGTTAAAAAAAAAAAAAAAAAAAAATATATATATATATTATATATATATACTGTATATAATTCCTCCTGTCATTTGAGATTTGACTAACATTCACATTTGATTTCTGAAGTGTTTTGCATTAGTACATGCTTAGCTAACAAAGCAATATTCTACTTAACACAAAAATACAAAGACAGAAATATTGGGTTGAAGTCTATACTGATATTTCTTTAGATTCAATCCAGTCTTGCTGAATGTTCACTTGTTTTCAATGGGATTGCCTTATCTGGAATAGATAAATACATGCTGCCTTAGGTTTTAGCCATAACTAAGTATCTTAGAAGTGTCCTATTGTCACATATGGTCCCTTAGAACATTGTCTAGGTTGGTAGCTCACTAGGATTTGTAACTGAGCTTCTATCATTGATTCTCAGACTTAACATATATTTGAAATGCATTGTTAAGATCAATAAAAAAACAATGACACCTCCTCTGCCCTTTCAGGTGCTGATGTGAGTCCTGCACTCATCTCTGAGGGGCAGCTTCACAAAAATAGCTCCATGCAGGAAAACAAGACTCTGAGTGAAAGAATGGCAAATAAAGGCAGATTCAAAGCTCAGGAGAAGCCCGTCAGAAGACCAGGTATGACTTTCTACAATAAACCACCAGAGAACATATTTTATTCTTTGTCTCAAAACCTTCAGAAGCAGGTTGCCTATCTAGACAGCTTTACAAATGTGCCTATGATCCGAAAAATGTCCAAAAATGCTTTCCAAGATTCTGTGAATGTTGATCATCGTCAAGCATGTTGTAAATGTTTAACATTTCTTGACAGGGAGGCCTAAAGGTTCAGGGCTAAAAAAGTCTCTCTCAGACAGTGTAGTCATGAGCTCAGCGCCTGCTGTGGCATGGCAATCAGTGGCTGCATCCAGGAAGAGAATGCCTGTTAACTTTTTTCAGCTAAATGGCTCAGCCTCGAAGAGGGCTTTGAAAGGCAGGGTGGCAGAAACATCCTCTCGACCTTCGGTCTCCATGGCGACACCAACCAAAGGCCTCTTTAGCAGTAGCTCCTTTGAGGTCGACTCCTTTAGCAGCATAGCTAATGGTTATTCATCCTTTGGCAGCCAGACATCTGGGATTTCACTGGAGGGCAAGAACACTTCTTATGGTCAAAAGAAGAGGACCAAGGAGCCAGCACCACCTCGGGGCAAAAAAGACGAATTTCTAGTCAAATTGGATCATGAAGGAGTAACATCTCCAAAGACTAAAAACAGTAAGGCTCTCATGTTGCTGGGAGCCTCAGGATTTGGCTCCAATAGGGTGGGTGCTTTGCCCAGGGCTGAGGCTTATTCTCACCCAGTTCTGCTGGTCAAGGACAACAGGAAAGGAGATGGCTCACGAGCAGAGCTCCTGCTAAAAGGGACAGCAGTCCAGAGGAAGCCTTCTCCATCATTGCGCATGAATGAGTATGGAGACTTGAACCTAGGCTACCACAGGGACTGCCAAAGCTCTTATTCAGACATGGATGAAGAAGAGGAAGAAGTAGAAAGGAGGACTGGCCGTGCAGCACTTGCTCCTGCTTCTGGAGGTATGAGAACAGCTGGGCGTTTTCTCTCACGCATCTCAGTCTCCTCGTCTTCCTCCGGTTCTTCCAGCTCTTCCAGCTCAGGCTCTCTCTCGAGTTCCAGTGTATGCTCTTCTGAAAATGACTCGTCTTACAGCTCAGAGGATGAAGAAAACTCCACACTGTTACTCCAAAGCTGCTTGACCCCCCACCATTCTTTGCTCCAGACCCCTGAACCCCCTTTGGGACCCCCACGGCACTCCTTTGTGGCCAAAGCTGTGGCTGTGTCCAGTGCCAAAAGTAGGCATAGCAACCACAGTACTAACAGCAAGCCACAGAAGAGGAAAGAGTGTCCCAGTTCACTCTCCAAAACCTCTAAAGATCTGGTTAAGAGGCAACGGCTTCTATCAGACCAGACCAAACCCAGAGTGTCACCCATCTTGCCATCTAGACAGCTGTGGAGGTGGTCAGGAAACCCCACACAAGTGAGTCAGTGTTGAAAAGATAACTGCTTTGCTCATTAATTTAGTAACTGGTGATCCCACTGGATCCCATTGATCCCAGTTAAATGTGCAGCATCAATGACAAGTCATCCTAAAGTGTATTACCATTTGTTTTTTAGATTCTGAGTATAAATAGAAAGGCTTGTGGTTTGGTATTAACCATTATACTGTAGTTACTAATGTCAACATAGTGCATTCCATGGCCCAGCCAATGGTCTGAGTTTCTAATCCGTGTCTATGTTTAATAAGCTGTTTAGTGGGTGACTAACTATAGTGCAAATGATAGCTCAGGTGTGACCAAACTCAGTCCTGGAGAGCTGGTGTCCTGCAGAGTTTAGCTCCAACCCTAATAAAACACACCTGGACCAGCTAGTCAAGATCTTACTAGGTATACTTGAAATTCCAAGCAGGTGTGTAGAGGCAGGTTGGAGCTAAACTCTGCAGGACCGAGTTTGGTGACCCCTGCAATATCTCATTAGTGATCTTTTCACCTAAACTTCACAGCAAATTAAATAATTGTTGTATGCAAACATCTGCAAAGAAACCTGAAGCTCTCTTTATTACATTAGCGCCGTGGATTTAAGGGAAAGGCCCGGAAGCTTTTCTACAAGGCTATAGTGCGTGGCAAGGACATGGTCCGGGTGGGAGATTGTGCTGTGTTCCTTTCGACTGGGCAGCCTCTTCTGCCTTTAATTGGCCGCATTGAGAGTTTCTGGGAGTCATGGCAGAGCAGCATGGTCGTGAAGGTCCAGTGGTTCTACCACCCTGAAGAGACCAAGCTAGGCGAGAGACATCGTGATGGCAAAGTAAGTATCAAAACATATGGTGTACTGTCAGTCACAATGGACATTTAGATGATTATGCTATAAATATTTACTTTGAACTGTTAAAATAAGCCTAGAGTTACTAAGTTGTACTCTATAAATCAGGGGTGCGTTCTCCGAAACTACCTTAACGCTACGTCGTTCTTAAGTTGTACCTTAAGAAGTACCTTATCGTTAATACGTGGTTTCCGAAACCTTCTTAGTTAAGTATACCTTCTGTAAGTCATGCGTTCGTAAGGTTGGTCTGGAGCGCTCTTAGCTATACCTTATCGCTGCTTACGGTTCATACCGCTAGTGGCCACCACTACGCAAAAAGATTTTTTACATCGCAGTTTAATTACACATAGAAAATTTTATATGAACTTTTAATATAAAATCTGATTTAGAATTAAAATTACATTTTTACTTTACTTTAAAATTATACACATAAAATACTTAAGTTGTTATAGCCTACACCCAGTGTATGGAAGTGTTTTCATTAATAAAGTTTCCATACACTAATGGTTGTTAGCTTTTTTAATTACTATCCTAAGGCACATCAGCTGGCGAACCATTTGACAGAAAAGGCTTAGGAGTCTATATAAAGAAAGATGAGTTTACACAAACTTTATAGCTATGGCAGCGAGACAGCGAGTACTTGTTTTAAATCAAAGACGGCGGCGTCCGCGGAGCCAGTTAGTGTATGTCAACTACTTTATAAGAGAACATTTTAGTCCACTGACTACCATGTCAGAAGAGACCATTGTAAAAAAAATTTGCCTGCCACGGGAGCAAATTCTGCAGCTCTTGCATCTTGTTGGCCCAGATTTGTCAAGACAAACTCGACGGAGCTACCCCCTCAGCCCCGAAATTCAGCTGCTGGCGGCTCTTCGTTTTTATGCTGTGGGGAGTTTTCTGGAGGTTGTTGGGGATGGATATGGGCTGAGTAAGACCTCAGTGTGGCTGGGCGATCTCTTTTTGCGGACTTTTTTCCCCGACATAGTGAATGTCGGTATGTCTCTCATGTTTGCGCTTTTATTGAGGAAATCATCCAATTACACAAATGAGCGATTTACGCCAATAATGTGATACGGCTGGTGGATAATCAGCATACGTTGTGGAGAACATTAACACACTTATGGCCGTGAGGGTTTGGGATTGTACACTTGCTAAATTATAAACACATACTCATATTTATTTCTGCATGTACGTATTTCAATAAGCCCCGATAAATGCAGTTTGTACTATTTCTAAAACGCTTCTTTATAAAGAACATTGTTTTCTCAATACTTTACCTATACCGCTGTGAAGGAAAGAGCGCACAATCGATCATCGAGGCGTCGATATCAACCTATTCAGCGCCTCCACCATGGACAGCAACTGCTAAGGTCGAACTTAAGAAGGTTTACCTTAAGCTACATCCTAAGGTATAGTTCGGAGAACACACGTAGCAAAGGTATACCTGTAGTTAAGGTGTACCTTTTGAGTATTCGTAGCGCGCTAAGAGACAACGTTATCGGAGAACGCACCCCAGTACCGCAAATTAGAAAATTATACAATATTGGTTGAAGTTGCTTATCTGTATTTTATAAGTCATGCAGAACCTTCGATCAGTCATCAAACATAATTAACATTCATTAGCATTGTAGAAATCATCAATTTTGCTGATATTATGAAAATGTTAGCAGGTAAGCGAGGGCAAATGTAAATTATATATTTTTTCATTGTTTTTAGCATGCCCTTTACCAGTCATGCCATGAGGATGAAAACGATGTCCAGACAATCTCTCATAAGTGTCAGGTGGTCACACTTGAGGAATACGAGCGATTGACCCACAACAGGAAGTCTGATGGGAGCTATCATGACCTGTACTACCTGGCCGGCACTTACGACCCCAACAGTGGCCAGCTGCTCACTGCAGACGGCATGTCCATACTCTGTTAGCACTGGACTTGCTTGTCTGTGTATACTACTGAGTTGTCTTTAGTCCAAAGTCAGAGATGTCGCACTGCTAATAAGAGACTGGACATTCTGAGAGAGGACCAGGAAGTAGATTACCACCCTCATACCCATAAACTCTGTCTACTCCGGGGAGATATGTGCATGCTCCTCCTAGCGATACCTTACAGTACAGTAGATGCAGTTTATCCATGGCCCTAATTCTATTCTGAGGTTGACATATTTTGGATCTAATTTTATATGAACCGTTATCTGATCTTAGATCACCAAAGCAAAACACTTGGTTTGGAGAACATGGCAGGAGATTATGAAGACTCGAGCCATGTTGTAGGCAGCGGTAGTGTGGGGGCGCTCTCTGCACGTCACTTTCATGATTCCAGGGATATTTAAGTACATTTAGATCTATAAATATATATTAAGTTCATTTATGTATATATAAGGAAATATTTCCTATCAAGCCATACACTACAGTACCTCTTAACATGTCTTTTGATTCAGGTGTATATTGTACAGGACAGGTTGCTGGTGTTTTTTTGTTTTTTTTTTAATGTGAGTGTGTTTTCTTTGTTGTTGTCTATATGTAAATATTCAAAGCTATTTTATATAAGTGTAATGTACAGAGGCTTATCTTACCCTGTTCTGATGGATTTATTTTTGTACAAGTGAGTGATATAGTACAGTAGTTGTTGGTTTCTGTGAGAGGGTGGACTGATGAGGTATGCATTGCACTGCACACAGCCTGCTGATACAGTGAGAGAGGAGTCGTCCCTGCCCTGCTTTCTCTTTCAGAGAGAATGGTTACACGGGGCACCATCCGTTCATCGGCTGCACTTTGTTCCTTTAATGTCTTACTTTTTTACTCTTAACCGTTTTTTTTTCTTCTTATGTTTGCAGACTCAAAACGCTTAAATGTTAAAACAAAGTGTGTGTGTGGGGGGGGGGGGGGGTACTGATACCTTAAAATAGTTCTACAAATTTGACACCAGTGGTTAAATTGAATCGGATCAGATTTTGAAATTAGTCTACAACTAAGGAAAGTATAAGCAAGAGTCTCATAAAGAAATGTCAAGGTCATTTTTCACATGAAAATCAAAAGTCACAAGTCACAAAGCCAGAATTTAGGACCATTTAAACTGGTGCATAGTGACATTAAGCACAATGTCATTCTCATTACAGTAATGAAAATTTGAAGGTCTGCCTGGACATAGTTATTTTTTTGTTCTTGGCCTAATTTGTGAGATTCACTTAAAATGGCTGAAAAAAATGAAAAAGAATTCCGACATGTGTTATTACTGTATCTGATGCATTTTGTTTTCCAATGCATCCTGCACTGTATGTACATATTTCTTTGTTTCTCGAAATTTTTACTGCATTTTTAACTTTAGCACCCATCGAAAGTGGTATTTCTGTTCATGGTGAAATACACCTGATTGATTATCTTAGTATTCCAGGGTCAGGGCACTAAAAGCAAGGGGTTGTTAGAGCACTAGGCACAGCTGGAGTTCATAGAGAAGTTGGTGTACAGTCAGAGTGTGCTCCATGAACTCAGTTTTCACTGTGAGGGACAATCGCATCCATGCATGAAGGAGCATCCACTGTTTCAAAGGCTCACATAGTCATAGTGTTCTTCTTTTGTGCCAAAAATAGTCATTTCTGATTATGCAATCTTCACTGTATTGTAAGTATTTTTTTATGTTGTTTTTTTATCATTAGTGTTTATTTATATACAGTGTTACTGTTTCATTACAAACAAATGGATCGTAATGAAAAAGTCTGTGATCTATTTGACCCAAAAGTGTCGTACTAACATACATATGGCTTGAGCTACAGTCGGACATTCACCTCTTGCCACCCGATTAACAACAGCTTCAGCCCTGCAAGGCCCATTGCCACATTTGGCCTTGTCATTGCTTATTGCAGAGTCTGAACGAAAAGCATGCATGTGGCTATATGTTTGGAGTAGCATACTTCTCTTACTGCAGCAGGATGTAGTATGTATACTGTGCACAGCATCCATATTTTTCTATATGTATAGAATACCTGGGTGACTTACTATGCCAAAATGTGCAGTATACATAGAGCATGGAGTTCTGTATCCCACAATGCAATGCACACAACTTGACCTTTCATTTTTAGAGTGAGGACTGAACAAGTAGCTTTCTCTGTCTTCCCTCAGTTTTTGATCAGAAGGCCAAATGTGAATTATACATAAAATTGGACATTTATTTTCAATGATTTTTGAAAATAATAGGCAGTAAACATATACATATATATATATTGCTCAGCACTGTACTATTGTTTCATTTTGAACATAGCCTGTGCTTATGACTTGTTCCCCATTAATAATTTGACATATTTCCAGTATGACTGATATGTAGGATGTTAGATTTATTAAAAAAACAACAACAAAAAAAACATAATCAGAGCAAGGTTTATATAAAAAGGTTTGTACGTTTGTGTGTGTGACTTTTTGTACTCTGCCTTTACATTTATCTGTTTTGACACAAGAGGGCACTTGATTGAGTTATGAATGTACTAAGCATAAGTTATGCATGCATGTTATCTAAGGATCTGCCTGTACTGTAAGTCACACAGGCTGGTTACAATCTCCTTTTTAAATCTGGAGAAACATATGTGCTCAAATGAAGGTCAAAGGTGTTTTGTTGTGTAGGGGACAAGGGTATTCAGGTCAGCACGTCTGATATGTTACAAGAGCAGGTCACTTGTTCATGGCAAAAGTGCAATACTACTTTGGCTAAATATCTGAACGGCACTCAGCATTTCTAAGCTTTTTGCAAAGGCTGGTGGGTAACAGGAAGTGATAAGGTGGACGCAGGAACGTCTGTCCTATTAAGCAGCTTTCTTTAAATGCTGCAAGGCATGTGCTTAATATTCCACTTGTCCAAGAATCTCTGATAGAAATGAGATGTTCTAACTTTGTTAAATGAAAAATTATGTCTTTATATGTTTATTTTGTTCCATTATATTTTTTCTCCTTTCTCTGCTTTGAAACATTGTAAAGATTGTACATGTGTAAAGTAAGGTTTGATTTTGGGGTAAACATTTTTCAAAAAAATAATTATACTTTATGAGTATCAACTGTAAACGTGGCTTAGTATTAAAAATTTTTATAGAGGGCTTCTGAATAAATATCACATTTAAAAAAAAAAAAAAAATTAAGAGAAGCTTTTATTTGTGGTATACATCTATAACAAGACCAGGTACATTTATTATTATTAAATCGTTTTTATAAATGGGTCAGTTCTTATTTCAAGTTGAGATTAAATGCCAGTTCACTTTCCTAGTGTGTGTGTGTGTGTGTGTGTGTGTGTGTGTGTGTGTGTGTGTGTGTGTGTGTGTGTGTGTGTGTGTGTGTGTGTGTGTGTGTGTGTGGTTCAAAATGTCCCCACGATGATAGTAATACCTGAAATGTTTGATCTTACCAGGACAATTTTGGTCCCCATGAGGAAAACAGTTAATAAATCATGTTTTCAGAACATTCAGAATGTTTTCTGTGAGGGTTGTGTTTATGGTTAGGGGATATTATAGACTGTATATTTTGTGCAGAATCATTGTCTATAGAAAGTCCCCTTAAAACATGGAAAACAACATTTGTGTGGTCCAGGTATTTCCTACGTTGTGGGCATCAAATGTCCCTACAGGGATAGTAAAAACTGAAATGTTTCACATTGTGAAAAACAAAACAAAAACCTACTTATCAAACTAATTGATTGTTTTTTAATGTAAAAAATATGTTTTCTGTAAAAGTTAGATTTATATCTATGTCTCATAAAACCCAGAACTCAACATGTGTGTGTGCTTGGCAAAGCTGACAGCTGTCCACCACAACCCCATCCAGAATGGAGAATCTTCCGGAACCAGGAACACTTCCCATAACACCCTATGTACTTGCTACATCATTAGAAGAATGGCATCTATGCTAATATTTGTCTGTTTCTCTCTTATTCCGAGGTCACCGTAGCCACCAGATCCAGTCTGTGTCCAGATCAGAGGGTCACTGAAGTCACCCGGATCCAGTACGTATCCAGACCAGACGGTGGATCAGCACCTAGAAAGGACCTCTACATCCCTGAAAGACAGCGGAGACCAGGACAACTAGAGCCCCAGATACAGATCCCCTGTAAAGACCTTGTCTCAGAGGACCACCAGGACAAGACCACAGGAAACAGATGATTCTTCTGCACAATCTGACTTTGCTGCAGCCTGGAATTGAACTACTGGTTTCGTCTGGTCAGAGGAGAACTGCCCCCCCAACTGAGCCTGGTTTCTCCCAAGGTTTTTTTCTCCATTCTGTCACCGATGGAGTTTCGGTTCCTTGCCACTGTCGCCTCTGGCTTGCTTAGTTGGGGACACTTCATCTACAGCGATGCACAGACACTATTTAACTGAACAGAGATGACATAACTCAATCCAATGATGAACTGCCTTTAACTATCATTTTTGCATTATTGACACTGTTTTCCTAATGAATGTTGTTCAGTTGCTTTGACGCAATGTATTTTGTTTAAAGCGCTATATAAATAAAGGTGACTTGACTTGACTTATAGGGTATTCTATAGTCTTTGGTTGAGTGGCTCATATGAACGTAATGGGTGGAGATTCTCAGTCAGAAAAAAATACAAATAAGTACAAAAAGTCACAACAGACACAAACATTAGCAGATCTGTGTATAATTACATGTTTCAATGTTATGGTCATTTAATGGTGACAGAAAATTTACAAATAGTAATTATGGTTTTATAACAGATTCAAAAACACTTTATTGACTGTTTTACAAACAAAACAACCAATGAAATCTGCCATGGCAAGCACATCAAATAAAGCATAACTATGATGATACAAATCCTATAAATATATCATATTTTGTCATATAAAAAGATTGCCTTATTAATGAAGCTAAAATCATTGATTGTCAGACGGTGATTGGTGAATAGATTTGGCTGTTTTTAAACAGAAACAGACTTTCTTTTATGGAACATGCAAGAAGATATTCTGAAAAGTTCCTGCTTCTCTTTTCCATGCAACGAATAAATGACAAACTCCACAAAAGTCCATGTGAGTAATAAGAAATATTTTTGAAAAACTGTACCTCACCCCTCTTTATTTCAGGTGCATTGCCTGTTGTCTACCAGAGAAATGCCATCCAGAGCAAATATCACATCTCATAAATGTCTCACCCTCTGTCTGACCCTGCTGGCTCCGGGTGTGCGCAGGAGTTCTGAGAGCTCAATGAGGTGCTACAAGACATGAACAGGACTAGCGCTCAGTTTACACACCAACTCAACTTTAATGGGAATTTAATGAGCTCTCTTGCTGGAGGACTTATTACAGAAATGGTGGAAGAACTGGAGCTATAAGTACAGCTGGAGCAAACGCTGCAGATGAGACGAGAGTGCTGTTTGTGCTCACTTCAGAAGGCAGTGAAACGTAAATACATTTTATTTTGCTAAAACTATGTAAACTGTCAAATTTTTTTAAATAGAAGAAAGCTGCTCAACTGTGTCATTTTGGCACCTTTTTCATTTTAAAGTATTTACAAGGAAATATACTGTACATGACTAAATCAAATGCAAATGTATTATTCTCTTCATTTTGCATTTCTAGTGTGTGTGTGTGTGTGTTTATGAGCATCAGGCAGGACTCTGTTCCAGTTTGGTTAGTCTAATCCACACCTCCGCTGCTGATTGCTTTAGACTTGCACTCTAGACATAGATTTGGTTTCAGCAGTACTAACAGCTTTACACGAGATTACAGTCTCCCGGCTGCATATGTTTCCTCTCTGTGTAAAGCAGTCACTTATACAGTGTCAACTCCACAAGTCTCTGTTATTTCCACCTGTTATTGTCACTTAAATCTGTTATGTCTGGGTTGAGACAGTCCAATAAATGTTGTCTTTGCATTTAAAGCCAGTGCACTCTGGATCTTGTTAGTGTTGTACTTAAAATAAACTCTTGTTGAAAGTCGCAGTGAAATGAAATGTGCAGACCACTTAAACAACAGCACTTACTGTGTGTCTAACCCTCCTAAAAAGCTTTGTTGCAATACTTTTGTGACATAATCCAAAATGTAGCTGTTTCTATTTCTTTCTTTTGTTCAGTTTCACGCATGCAATGCTTTTATGAGCTCATGTTAAAGGAACACTCCACTTTTTTGAAAATGGAAAGTGGAGTGTTCCTTTCAAGAATTTGCTTTGATGTCCATAAACACATTATATGTTAAATAACCCATCAAGTCAATCTAAGAGTGGTCTTGAATGAGACCTTTGTTTGGTGCTGCACACGGCTGATGTTGATTAGGGAGTTCCTGTTTTCCGAGCATTAACTCCCACCCAGCTGTGGTGCTTGGAGTGGCCCAATGGGGCTGCCATGAGGATCTGGATGACTGCACATCATCAGTGAAGGTTATCATGGGAAATTAAAAAGCAAAGGTTGTCTGTGGGCTAATTCCAAATGCCATTTGGGTCCCTTTTAGATGTAAGAATCCCTTCATGAACAGTTCATCCACAAGACTGTTAGCTAACTGTACTTACAAGACAATTGCTCTCAACTGCCTCATTGTATCTGCTTTGCTATCAAGGAAATGATTCAAAATACATTGATGTATGGCTTTGTACAGGGTGTAGCAAATTCACACAGATACATGCTGCATCTTAATAGGCATACTTCCCTAATGTAGTAGGTGAAAACTGTATATGAAAGAGTAGAGTGTTGTATTCATACACTCTGAAAAATAAAGGTTATCTATTGCCATCTATGGTTCCACGAAGAACCTTTAACATCCATGAGAACTTTCCATTGGACAAAATGTTCTTTTAAGAATTGTTCACAGAAAGGTTATTTTGGAAACTCAGAAGGGTTCTTCAATGGCATCACTGCGAAAACCCCTTTTTATTTTTTAGTGTAGTAAACAGTTGGCAAAAAGTACCTGGATAATGTACCACTACTGGCGAGATCCTGAAGTGCACAACTAATATATTATTAAAGGTCACAAAATAAGTACTAATAAAAAGTACTTACTCAGAATGTATGTGATTTTGGCTTGATTAGGCCCTGGCTATTGGGCTATAGACCTGAGTTTTCTGCTATATGAACTTAATGAACATGAATGACACTGAAGAAAACAATCCTCTTTATATTTCTATTTTATGACAGTAAATTATGCATATCATCCCTAAACCAAATCCCTAACCCTATAGTAAGTATGTTGTTAATTAATATTAATATATCTAGAGATATTTATTTTATAAAGTTAGTTCCAGTACGCAAATCAAAGAGATATGGCATCATGGGAAACATAATTCCATGCATTGTATACTGGATGTTTTGGCAAATGCATTACATTATACTGTATGTATTTACTAAATTTGCATAGTGTGCACAGTGTACAATAGATATAATAGTACCAATAACAGTAAAAGAAGTAGTCGATTTGATTTAAGCAGTTTTTCAGCGGTGTTTTTCATGTTCTGTGTTTTTACAAATTCGTGTAAAAAATTCTTAGAATCAAGTTATCTCTGGGAGTAAGTAAACATTTATTTATGTAGCACCTTTCAAAACAAAGCAACAAAGTGCTTTACAATAAATTACATTACAAAGTACATTTACAAAATACAAAAAATACCATCAATATTTTGAAAAAGCCATATGATAAAAATTCATCACAAAATAAAGGAGCACGAGAAGAGAAGGCATCTCCAAGCACGATGGAAAAATACCTTTTCTAAGAATAAGAAATAAACCAAACAAGAGCTACACCTCTGATACCAACATACGTTTTTAAACGGTTGATCAAGATATTATGGTCCACTTTGTCAAAGGCTGAGCTTAGATCAGAAAGGATTAAAACAAGAGTACAAGCCATCATCAGCTGCAAGCGGTAGGTCATTAGCAATCTTAACCAGAGCAGTTTCAGTGCTATGTTGGGAGCGGAAAACCATTCTGCAATTTTTCAAAGATTAAATTATTATTCATATATGAAATCAGTTGCACTGACACAACGTTTTCTAAGATCTTTGATAGAAATGGAGCTTATAGAGAAGCCTTAAAATGTAAAACTGTAAAACAGCAACTTATGTACACCTACATTTAATGGCTGTCTGCATTCCACAAGTAATTTAAAAAAAAGCACAGATCTGGTCTATCATTCCACAGCATACCCTCTTATGTATGGTGACTGATGATGTCATAGCTGTCATGGTAACAGCAGCTAAATGTCACTGCACAAGGACCTTCTAACATGCACGCAGAGGCTTAATCACACTGGAGGGGTTCTGGAATTCGTCCAAGCCATTATTCCTTCTATCGCTATGAATTCCATATCTTCAGTTGGCACAGAATCACTGCGAGCGATTGTGCCGCACAGCTCAGATACACCCACCACATCTGCGTAATGAGAGCACTTAGATCTGCTCAATAGCTCATTGTGAGATGCTTCACCAATCCTTCCGCTTGTTTCTCCTCCCCTCTTTCCTTATCTCTCTCTCTCTCTCTTAAATGTTCATGTTGGTTTTAGTCCAATTCACCCTATTGCTGGTACTTCTTCCATCCAGCATCAGGAATTAACCAGGGTCCAGACATTTAAAAAATTGAGGCAACGGATGCTGAGTGGTCAACTAAGCGTTGTTATATTCCACAATAACAGTTACAGCTTTGACCCAATTCACCTTTATTTATTTAGTGCAGTGACTGCAGTGACCCATAGCTGTCAAATAACTGAATCCTGTTGAATGTGGAACTAGATTGAAGTGCATTTTGACGGGGAACAGCCGAGGCAAATACTTCCAACAACTCCAACACTTGAAACAACTATTACTTCAACATTTTCTGTGGGAGTAGAGCCGTATAATCTACACAAACAAAAAGACTGTAATTATTTTAATTTTAACATGTTTCATGTATCAACAACTGTATTTGACAAAGTATTTTGCATATATGGATGACATTCAGTGTGGTTTTTGCTTGTAATTATGCCAAATGTGATTTGTGACTGGCTGTAATAGACGCATTATCAAAGTAGTTTTCATCAACTCAAGAGGATTAAAGACAAAAGGATTTTGCAGAAATGCAAAATGTATGTTTTTGTTGTTGTTTGCATACATCAATCTGCATATTTTATGTACGCTCTTTAATGAATATTACATTTTTCTAATTTTATATTGCATAAATAAATGACAACATTGTTAATACTGATGATTAAATGATTAAAAAAAAACAATGGTACATAGAAGTGTTTGAATTTCTAAAAACAAACTTTAATATGGTTACAAACAGTATATCCTCATAAAGAAAAAAGAAGCGCCTGAACACCCCAGGGTGCAATTATTGTCCATTAATGGAAAAGTTTTGGGACACCCATCCCTCTCCTCTGTCTGTGATAAATGATCTGTCACTATCACATTATCTTTCTCAGTCTCTGTCTATCTCTGTCTATAGTGGGGCGGCAGATGGGGTTACTGCCCAACTGAGACACAGGTGGCTCTTTCAGAGCTCTAATGAGTGAGAGAGTTGGGTGAGGACTCAGACACTCACACACACACACACACACACACACACACACACACAGGAAGTTCCCTGCATCTGCAGCCTCACACACAAACCACAGAATGAGCGATGTCCCTGCGGTGTGTGTTGGGTTTGGAGGGGTGAAAAGGAGAGCGCTGTGTTTCCATAAAACTGCTGCTCAGTGTGAAGTGTAAAATAGGGTCAGCTGTTGCCAAACCCAGAGCACCGTCTGCCAAAATCACTAAACACGTCCAAACCACTTGTCTTCAACAGATCCAGAGTAACACTCACAACCTCAGTCTCTGACAGTGCTATTGCTGATAAATCCATATTGTGGACCGTCTGTCAGCAAGACAGAGAGACACAAGACAGGAGCTTCCAGATAAGGTGTTCATTGACAATGAGACAAACGGATGAGCAATGCAGAGTAAGCTGAGAAACAGGTGAATAATGGTAAGGTGTTAAGTGTCCACAGCGGTGAGAACACAACAGGATGATGAGGAATGACCGATGCAGGTAAGTAGCACAGGTAATAATTTTTAATAATGTAAAGTTTTAATCATAAAGATAAAAGGCTTTCGCTTATCAATTTGTAACATTTGTATATCAAATTTGATACAGTAAGCTTTACAGGATTATTCCACTTGATTTAGCTCATTTGGGAATCCTGAAATGAAAAGGAATATAACATGCTTATAGTACAATACAGTTTTATTTCTTAAAATTATGCAAGTGTGATGAAAGATTCACTTGTTAGAAAATGAATGCATGTTTCTAGTTCCTTCTTATGTCCCGGATTTAGTACTGTATATTTCTTAGAAACAGCCCATTTTGTAGTTACTAATTAAAAAAATATGCTTTTATTTCCTGCATCTGGCAAGGAGTAGCAATGTCCTCAATTACTAAAAAATGAATACACCTACATTATTAAAACACTATTTTTATTCAGATATATCAGACAATTTATACATTTACATTTATGCATTTAGCAGACGCTTTTATCCAAAGCGACTTGCATTCAGTGCATTCAGGCTGACATTTTTACTGGTGGAAACAATATACTTAACTAATATAATTAACAGAACTTCACAGCACAGGAGCTAGAAAATAACAAGCGAGTTGTCAGGCAAATAAACCTGTACCACCTGTACGCTTCTCTGGGCCAGAGATGAGGGAGAGCGTAATGCCCCTCGCGTTTCTCACACGCACTGCCACCAACTGACCACAGCTACAACTGCACCTCGTCACATTTACATCAAAGAGATCGTTCACACAGAAAATGAAAATTCTGTCATCATCTATTCACCCTCAACCTGAATTATTATTATTTTTTCTTATTTTCTTCTGCTTCTTTAGTTTTTGGGTGAACTATAGCATTAGAGGAATAGTTTGCACACACACAAATAAATAAAAGAAAAAAGACAAAAATAAATGAAAAAATTGGTCATCTAATCTTTTTTGTTTGTTTTTTTTGTTTTTGTTACAACCTGTATGACTCTTTCTTCTGTGGAACACAAAGATTGGGGTCCAAACAATATTAAACATCACTGACACTGAAAAAAATTTGACATTTTTCAAAATATCTTTTTGACAAATTTGAATTTGTGAATTTGGGGGAAAGCACCTCTCAAGCAATTAGACCATGTATGAAATGCATAACAGAGCAAGTACTAAGTCTTACACTAAGTCTTCGTCATTATCAGTGACCTTGTTGATTCTGGAAGTTTGACAAAGTCTGAAAATGTCTGTAATGTCATTGTTGTTTCCATGCTTTTAATGTTTATACATATAAAATAAGGGGCTTCCCAAATGCTTTTGTCTACCCCTTAAAATAAAATGTTTACTTGAAATATCTCTAAGGAAGTTAATATTTCACAGTGTCACAGTAACATGAGGATAAGCACATAAAATAGTTATATTTCATAATAGTGTTTAAATTAGTTTTATTTCACAGATTTATGATTTAATTAATTATAAGCTTTTTATCATTCAACATCCCCACTGCAGATATTATATTAAACCCAGTTTGGGAAACCCTGGCTTGATGTTAATGTTTAATGCATTTTATGATAGTGATGTATAAAAAAAAATAAATAAATAAATAAAAATTCCAGTTGTCATCTTAAATGAATTTATAATCCAGTCCTCACATACAGTACTTTTTCCAAACAAAGATATCTACTCTTGGATTACATTAGTTTGGTCAGTAACTAAGGAAAACACTGCAGCACTACTGTATGTTTCTATACTACATAAAGCTCTTTGGTTTTTTTTTAATAGTCCACTTTACACATTGCAACTACATGTCAAGTTATATGTTGAAAAAGTTGCTTATATTTAGTAGACTTTTGGGGAGCATCAAAAATAAAGTCTACTAATACTCTAATGACTGCTAGTTGACATGTATTTGCAAAGTTACTTATAGTCGGCACAATGTCTAAAGTGGACTATCAAAAAAAACAAAAACCACATTGTTACCATATCTTTTATCTTAAAAGATTAATGATGTAATTCCCCATGAAACGAGAATTCAAAATGATTTCAGTTGTCTAATAAATTCTGTTTGTAATGTATACAGCACTGAAGATGGTTGAATGGCAAACCTCAACAGAATCTCAGTGTAAAGGGAATGTGATGAAAGGTGGATAATGTCTTTCAGAGTGAACTGCATCTCAAAGGGCTTAACGAAGGTTATCTGCTCCTCCCCCTGAGCCGAGCATGTTATTCTTTCTCAGGGGTCACGGCTCGCCCTTTCTGTTTGCACCTTCACAACGCTCATGTCCTCTCGCTGCCTCTGTCTCTCATTCTCTCCATCTTCTCTTTCCGTGCACAGCTGCACAAACAGGAAGGCACAGGGATTAAAAGTGCCCTTATTAACCTTTGACCTTTCATGCGGCTTTTTTTAATCTAAGCTTGCAGATGTCCAGTTACACAATGTTTACGTGAAATGGAAAAAGCAACCAAATTGTTGTTGGATTTGGTCCCCTGACTGGGCCCCTACTTGAATGCCATCAAAGACAGCTGGAATCATCTGTTAAATGGCTGTTATTGGAAAGGTGACGGATCCCTAGAGCACATAAATTAGAATTACACTGGCTCTGGGAGAATGAAGCATATTCTGGTTGAGACACACGCCAAACCATTGTGCCCAGCTGCCAGGAGGAAAGCCTGCCAAACACGTTTGTAAACCTCCAACAGACAGACAGCAATAAAGAGAGACATGAGAGCAGAATCAGCCATGGCGCTTTCAGGAACAAATAAATGAACACTACACTATAATGACAAAAAGAGCTCTCCTAACATTCCTCTCCATCGCTAACTGAATGGAGCTGTACATTTACCTGAATACCTGAAATCCACATTATTCTCAGAGTTAAATGACATGATTTTTAAAAAAAGGACCACAGTATATAAAGAATAGTTCCCTCAAAAGTGACAATTCAGTCAGCATCCTCATACAACCAAACCCATTCGATTTTATGGTCACACTTTAACCTAACACCTTTATACATAAAGCATCATAAAAGAAGTTTGAATGCATTAATTATGCCTATGAAAAATTGTAACTAAGTTATAATACTCATAAATCTATTCATTGTTACACCTTTAGAAAGTATAATGCACCTGACGAACAAACCTTCAAATATTATAATGCATTTTAAGTTTGGTTATAATTACTTATGAAATGATTTAATGCAGTACGAAGCACACTATGCATACTTTTATAATGTGTTATACATAAGGCTTTAAGTAAAGTGTTAACGTTTTTTTCCCGTCAAGCTCAATTTAGCATAAATATTTTCTTTTTCATACAATAAATGTAAAATCGAAATGGAAAAAAGCACCATAAATGTGCAATAATATAGCTTTGTGTGAGGAGCAGACTAAAATTGATCTGACTAAACATAGGCATGCCAATGCCACTGGGTTTCACTGAGCTCAACCATGTTAAAAAATATAATAGCTATAGTGGAGGAAAAGTTGATCAGTGTAAAGGATAACAGAATAATTATTTTTGGGTGAACTATCCCTTTAAGAGTCTGTAAAGAGATGTAGACCTAACAGTAACAATCATAATACAGAACAAACACAATAAAGAATCCTTCTTTCCTGGATGTTTACTTGTGTGTGACACCTTTTTAATGTTTATCCTTCCTTATTCAGCCCACTTCACTCGCACACATTAATTTGACTTCATAGCACTTGTTCAGGAACACTGGTCATGCATTTGTCAGCTATTTCCTTTGGGTGCCCATAAAAGCTCTGATCCTGGTTTCCATCTCCACGGTGGATAAAATTGCCCACGTTGTGACTAGCCTGCCGTATTTATCATCAAGTGTATAAACAATCGTCTTTTTACCACCTCTGTGTGTGGGAACGCAGTAAAAGTGGTCAGAGAGAAACACATCCGGTGCGGCCGAGTGGAATTTATAGTGCCTCGTTGGATTGTGGGAAGGATCTTGGACATCCGACTCCAGAAGAGACCTTGAGGAGGGGGTCATGAAGAAAGTATTGTTTCTCTCTGTCTGCCTCCTACATCTCTTTATCCCTTTCTACCTTTTCTCTTATGAACTCATTTAACTTTGACCATTTTTTTATTTTTGGCATTTGTACGTCTCAAGAGTTGATTTGAACAAAACTAACAGATTTTAACTTTTCAACAAAAGAAGTTCTGTCATAAAAATCATTCATTTATTATTTCTACTTTGCAGTTTGATATGTTTTTCCTCTGGGCCAAGGCTCATTTAAAATGGACTGTGGCAAAGTGGAAAACTGTTCTGTGGTCAGATTAATCAAAATGTGAAGTTCTTTTTGGAAAACTGGGACGCCATGTCATCCGGACTAAAGAGGACAAGGACAACCCAAGTTGTTATCAGCGCTCAGTTCAGAAGCCTGTATCTCTGATGGTATGGGGTTGCATGAGTGCGTGTGGCATGGGCAGCTAGCACATGTGGAAAGGCACCATCAATGCTGAAAGGTATATCCAAGTTCTAGAACAACATATGCTCCCATCCAGACGTCGTCTCTTTCAGGCAAGACCTTGCATTTTCCAACATGACAATGCCAGACATACTGCATCAATTACAACATCATGGCTGCGTAGAAGAAGGATCCGGGTACTGAAATGGCCAGCCTGCAGTCCAGATCTTTCACCCACAGAAAACATTTGGCTCATCATAAAGAGGAAGATGCGACAAAGAAGACCTAAGACAGCTGAGCAACTAGAAGCCTGTATTAGACAAGAATGGGACAACATTCCTATTCCTAAACTTGAGCAACTTGTCTCCTCAGTCCCCAGACGTTTGCAGACTGTTATAAAAAGAAGAGAAGATGCCACACAGTGCTAAACATGGCCTTGTGCCAACTTTTTTGACATGTTTTGATGCCTTGAAATTTAAAATCTACTTATTTTTCCCTTAAAATTATACATTTTCTCAGTTTAAACATTTGACATGACATCTATGTTGTATTCTGAATAAAATATTGAAATTTGAAAGTTACACATCATTGCATTTTGTACAGTGTCCCAACATTTTTTGAAATCGGGTTTGTACATCAACGTGCTTGAGTCTGATCTCTAGCAGAAGTAAAGTGCACAATGGCCCTTTAAATGAGGCATGCTGAGAGTTTGGCAGCCTAATGGATGCAAGTCTATTGTGCTAATGGATGGCAACCTGAAAAATGGCCTTATCTGAAAGGTCCAGGACTGCTATAAATGAAACAGCTGCGTTATGCACATTTATATGTATCCTGGTCAAAGGAAGAACTTGTTTGTTCAATAGAGTTCTCTCCCACACAATCAGTGTCTGTCTGTTTTTATAGAAATGTGTGTGTCTATGGCTTCTAACTAGAGTCTCTGTAAGGATTGAATATATGTAAGCCTATATCGATACCTTGTTGTGTGATTAATTTTACTGTATATCAACATAATGGCAATAAGATATAAAAGGATCCCTGACATGATTGTGACTTTTAATGCCCGAGTAAACAAATGAAAGTGTTGTTTGATATCATTTCCTCTGCCAGTGACATTTATTAGCATTGCTACAGAAAGGGCTTGTAATACAGCAGTAATTCAAAGCATGTGTCCCGTCACAGGAGGCCGTTTTTTCCCTTGTCAGCAGTTTGTCTGGATGTGTTAATTAAGAGTCATTCATAAGAAGAAGAACAGGTCAAATGGAGTCAGAGTGGAATTCCTGTTTGCTTGATGTGATCAAAGACTGAACAGAAGAATGATAGTTTTGGGTGGACAGTCTCATTCATGAATGCACTATATGTGTACCATATGATTCTTGTCAAATACACTAAAATGTAGTTAAAATTCATTTTAGGTCTTCCTGTGGTAAATATTACACTATCAATAATCAATCAAGCTGTTTTGTTTACATGATTTAATCTGTGCGTTTCGGGGGCTTATTTATTTTCAATTATGCAATGCATATTGCTAAATAAAAGTAAAGCATGACAGTGTCAGTCTGCTGTTAAAGGTTTTGCGGGCTGCACTGCCCCCATCTGATCATTAAAATACCACAAATACTCAAAAATACCAAAACACTGCCATCTACATAGGCCATTAAACAGTGTAGTTACTATCCGGTGAAGTAAAAATGAAGAACTGTCAGCTGAAAACACTGTGTGTGTTAACCCTTATTAACTATTTATTATTATTATTATTATATTATTTTCACTAAGACAAACAAACAATAACCTACTTGCATTGATGAAACAGTGCAGCCTTTAAAGAAACTAATGATGTTCCATTTTCTAGCCACAATTAACATTTACTTAATTACTTCACTCAATTTGAGTTTGAAGGACATATAACCTGCTCATACTTCTCAGTATTCTCTAAACTATCAGAACTAATAACATAGTATTGCGGGATACACCAGACTTAAGTTTAAAGTAATTTAATCTTAATTGTTTTAATTTGAGATTAATGACAAATACATGTTTTGTTTTGATTTGTTTTTTGGTGATGGAGTGAGTAGACGTATTATGATGGAAAATTCACTTTAATTTCTTTAAACAAATGAGCACCTATATACAAACCTATAATTGAGCACCCCTTTCAAAAACTTCTCTTAGAATAAAAGCCTAACAGACAGGCAGCTTGAGGTAAAAAGTTGAAAACAGAAAGGACATACATCTGGATTACAAATCTGATGAAGGTGACATGTAAATACAAAAAAGCACAAGAAACTTCAGGAACAAAGTAAGGAGGTGTGTTTAGGTTGGATCAGAATCACTTCTAATGCCTCTGTTGTATTTCAGCCATATTAATTCCTTCAGATATACTTCTAGAGAAATGTGTCAACCACTTCCATCAAGCAGAAGCTTACACAAAGAAGCTGATTGAAGAATGAAGATATTTTTGGCATATATACCTCCAGTATATTAAGTTACCTCACTTAAAGGGATAGTTCACCCAAACCAGTGTTGGCTGTGCACCCCAATCACACTGTTAATGCAGGCAGCAGGTCTGAATGCAATTGTTAACCATTTAAAAAAATGACATAATGACATCTTTGTGATGTACAGTGACATGTATCATTACTGCTTAGCTAAAAAATGTAACTGAAGTTAAAAAAAAAAATGTTTGCTGTTAAAGCATGAAATAAAATCCCACGAAACAGTGAATTTGAGTTTTATGTTGGTGTATTGCTAGTAAAGTAATCATTAAATGTTTAATCATTAAAAAATAAATAAATAAATAAGCCATTTATGTTAATGCAATTTAGAGATGAATGCAATAATACTAATGTTGTCCACATGAGGGAGCCACAGGATATCAAGTCCTTTAAGATCTCTGTTTAAATACTGTAAAAAATGTTCATTAAAAAATGGACTTGTAGTAAAAAAAAAAAAAAAAAAAATCATGTGAATTCATTATATTTTCATGAAGTTTAATAAAGCCCTATATAATAAATATGCAAAAACTGTAATCTCCTAAGTACATACAGATCATTATATTCTATTAGAATTTAAATGGTATTGACAACAAATTTGTCAAGTTGTCTGACATGAATGAATGTATGTCCAATTTATCTATTTATTTTCAATTTTATACATGAAAATATTGATCTGCATTGCAAATGCATTACAATACATTTGTGTTGTGTTTATGTGATAGAAGACTCACGTCAACACAACGCACGAGTTCCCTAGAGTAACATGACTTATTTGTTTGGATAATATTATTTTTTTAAACAAAGTGGTAAATTATGTTTTTTTTTAATGTACTTGATAACATGGATTACTTAATGTTATCTTTTCTAACATTCTGGACCTTCAATGTGCAAGTTGCATGGTTGACTGTAGAAGGACATAAAGCTCTCCAATTTCATAAAAAATATCTTCACTTATGTTCTAAAAAAGATTGAATGTCTTATAGGGTGAGTAATTTATAATAATAAATTATTATAATATAATAATAAATAATTTTTATTTTTGGCGAACTAACCCTCAACTTTAACTCCACCTATGGTTATAACAGAACTGGCTATACACCACATGATTGAGTATCACACACTACCGGACTTTCAAGTTCCGATCACAACAAACTAATGCAGAAACATGCACCTTGCTGCTTGGGGTCATGTGACAAATTAAAACAATGTGTTCCAAAATCGTCTAAAAATATCAAACATGTTGGATATTCTCTGATTGGATGGAATCATAGTCTGAAGATAAAAAATCTGCCACCATCATACACAATATGTGATATTGTATGGAACACATCAACTCAAATCTTTCAGCAACTAGTGTCTGGTTCTCCAGACTGTAAATCAGCAGGGAATTGGGTCAAAAATTGTGTAGTGTATTCCAGGCTTAACTTGCATTACTTATTTGAAAAAGTAACTAGTAAAAGTAAAAGTTATGCATTATTTTACTAGTTACTTTAAAAAAGAATAATAATAATATGATTATGTATCTCACGTTATTACCTCCAACACTGGTGTACACACTGGATTTTATCTGGCCTGTTGGTACAGAGGAAAGTGCTAAACAGGAGTATGACCCTTATTAATGGATCAGAAGCTCTTAGTTGAGAGGTGTCCAATCCTGCTGCTGGAAGCTCAAAGTCCTGCAGAATTTAGGGCTGCATCCAAAAGCTGGAAAACCTTGCACCTCCAGGCAGCAGAGGGCAACAAGACTTGTCCTAATCCTACGATTGTGCCATATCCTGTCTACTGAGGTACCTTCATGTGATCAGTGTATTGATGCATTCTTTGCTGCCTATGATATCCCACAATCCTATGTGTTCAGTTCTGTGACAATTTTACAAAAAAATAAAAACTGTTACTGTTTTTAGCTAGTAATTCGTTGTGTTGTAATTGTAGTAATTTCATATTCTGGTAGTTCATCTAACCTTTATGCTGCCTCAGAAGCCTTTCATAAATTAGTTTTGGAAAATCCCTTCTTGTGCAAATGCTAGATGCAAACATTGCCTGATAAGACAGTGAGGCCAAAAGTCAGCTGCCTAATGGTCCGTTCACACCAAGAACGATAATTATAAAGATAACTATATTCTGTCCACACCAGCGGAAAATATTGTCTGTTTATTCCAAGCACATGGTTGTCTGCCACTTAAAATTCTCAAACTCATTATGGCAGGATTGATTCTTGTTGGCTGTCAATATTTTTATCATTTATCAGCTGGAAATTTTTTTTTTTTTCGGAAATTGATTCTAACGATATTGTTTCTCTGTGCCTTTTATTATTATAGCTGTGGTGTGGACTCTGTGGTCATTCTATTGAGAACGATTTTTAGAACTATATCATTATCTTTATAGTCATCATCATTGGTGTGAACAGGGCTTAAGTGGCTGTTAACATGAAAATGATGAAATGACGAATGACAAAAAGTTTTTATCCATTGTGTTTTTCTTAAGTTGCAAATGGTGCGGATTAGTCCATCAGGGAGTTCTGAGCTCTGCCGCAGTGAGGAGGATAATGTTTCCTTAATATCACACACTGATGGTGATGATGGTGAAATTGTATTCTATGGACATTTTCAACAGCTTTGTAATCTCTCAGGTCCACATGCTAAAATGTTAAGGTTTATAAGGAGCCTCAAACATTAAAGTTTATTTTATTGAGTCACTCACAGGCTAACCACAAGCTCTACTCTTCAGCACAATAGTAACCACAAAAACTCTTTTTAAAACAAATTATTTTAAATGTCAAACATACTGAACAATAAACACTTATTCTATATGTCATTTCCTATACTAAGAAAACACATAAAACAGCACTTAATTTCAAGTCAAGTCAAGTCACCTTTATTTATAGAGCGCTTTAAACAAAATACATTGCGTCAAAGCAACTGAACAACATTCATTAGGAAAACAGTGTGTCAATAATGCAAAATAAAAGTTAAAGGCAATTCATCATTAAATTCAGTGATGTCATCTCTGTTCAGTTTAAATAGTGTCTGTGCTTTCATTTGCAATCAAGTCAACGATATCACTGTAGATGAAGTGACCACAACTAAGCAAGACAGAGGCGACAGCAGCAAAGAACCAAAACTCCATCAGTGACAGAATGGAGAAAAAAACCTTGGGAGAAACCAGGCTCAGTTGGGGGACCAGTTCTCCTCTGACCAGACAAAACCAGTAGTTCAATTCCAGGCTGCAGCAAAGTCAGATTGTGCAGAAGAATCATCTGTTTCCTGTGGTCTTGTCCTGGTGGTCCTCTGAGACAAGGTCTTTACAGGGGGATCTGTATCTGGGGCTCTAGTTGTCCTGGTCTCCGCTGTCTTTCAGGGATGTAGAGGTCCTTTCTAGGTGCTGATCCACCATCTGGTCTGGATACGTACTGGATCCGGGTGACCGCAGTGACACTCTGATCTGGATACAGACTGGATCTGGTGGCTACGGTGACCTCGGTATAAGAGAGAAACAGACTAATATTAGCGTAGATGCCATTCTTCTAATGATGTAGCAAGTACATAGGGTGTTATGGGAGGTGTTTCCGGTTCCGGTTTACCTAATTAACGGCAGCCTAAAAATCCTTTAACGGATTTGGATAATAAAAGCATATTAGTATGTTATGTGTATGCCAGGTTAAAGAGATGGGTCTTTAATCTAGATTTAAACTGCAAGAGTGTGTCTGCCTCCCGAACAATGTTAGGTAGGTTATTCCAGAGTTTAGGCGCCAAATAGGAAAAGGATCTGCCGCCCGCAGTTGATTTTGATATTCTAGGTATTATCAAATTGCCTTGAGTTTTGAGAACGTAGCGGACGTAGAGGATTATAATGTAAAAGGAGCTCATTCAAATACTGAGGTGCTAAACCATTCAGGGCTTTATAAGTAGTAAGCAATATTTTAAAATCTATACGATGCTTGATAGGGAGCCAGTGCAGTGGTGACAGGACCGGGCTAATATGGTCATACTTCCTGGTTCTAGTAAGAACTCTTGCTGCTGCATTTTGGAACTAGCTGTAGTTTGTTTACTAAGCGTGCAGAACAACCACCCAATAAAGCATTACAATAATCTAACCTTGAGGTCATAAATGCATGGATTAACATTTCTGCATTTGACATTGAGAGCATAGGCCGTAATTTAGATATATTTTTGAGATGGAAAAATGCAATTTTATAAATGCTAGAAACATGGCTTTCTAAGGAAAGATTGCGATCAAATAGCACACCTAGGTTCCTAACTGATGACGAAGAATTGACAGAGCAACCATCAAGTCTTAGACAGTGTTCTTGGTTATTACAAGCGGAGTTTTTAGGTCCTATAATTAACACCTCTGTTTTTTCAGAATTTAGCAGTAAGAAATTACTCGTCATCCAGTTTTTTATATCGACTATGCAATCCATTAGTTTTTCAAATTGGTGTGTTTCACCGGGCTGCAAAGAAATATAGAGCTGAGTATCATCAGCATAACAGTGAAAGCTAACACCATGTTTCCTGATGATATCTCCCAAGGGTAACATGTAAAGCGTGAAGAGTAGCGGCCCTAGTACTGAGCCTTGAGGTACTCCATACTGCACTTGTGATCGATAGGATACATCTTCATTCACTGCTACGAACTGATGGTGGTCATATAAGTACGATTTAAACCATGCTAATGCACTTCCACTGATGCCAACAAAGTGTTCAAGTCTATGCAAAAGAATGTTGTGGTCAATTGTGTCAAAATGCAGCACTAAGATCCAATAAAACTAATAGAGAGATACACCCATGATCAGATGATAAGAGCAGATCATTTGTAACTCTAAGGAGAGCAGTCTCAGTACTATGATACGGTCTTGTTTTTTGTTGTGGTTGTGGTTGTGGTTTTTTGATGAGAGGCTTAATAACAGCCAGTTTGAAGGTTTTGGGGACATATCCTAATGACAATGAGGAATTAATAATAGTCAGAAGAGGATCTATGACTTCTGGAAGCACCTCTTTTAGGAGCTTAGATGGTATAGGGTCTAACATACATGTTGTTGGTTTAGATGATTTAACAAGTTTATACAGTTCTTCCTCTCCTATAGTAGAGAATGAGTGGAACTGTTCATCAGGGGGTCTATAGTGCACTGTCTGATGTGATACTGTAGCTGACGGCTGAATGGTTGCAATTTTATCTCTTATAGTATCAATTTTAGAAGTAAAGTAGTTCATAAAGTCATTACTGCTGTGGTGTTGGGAAATGTCAATACTTGTTGAGGCTTTATTTTTCGTTAATTTAGCCACTGTATTGAATAAATACCTGGGGTTATGTTTGTTTTCTTCTAAAAGAGAACAAAAGTAATCGGATCTAGCAGTTTTTAATGCTTTTCTGTAGGATATGTTACTTTCCCGCCAAGCAATACGAAATACCTCTAGTTTTGTTTACCTCTAGCTGCGCTCCATTTTTCGGGCTGCTCTCTTTAGGGTGCGAGTATGCTCATTATACCATGGTGTCAAACTGTTTTCCTTAACCTTCCTTAAGCGTAAAGGAGCAACTTTATTTAAAGTGCTAGAAAAGAGAGAGTCCATAGTTTCTGTTACATCATCAAGTTGTTCTGAGGTTTTGGATATGCTAAGGAATTTGGTTACATCAGGAAGATAACTTAAAAAGCAGTCTTTTGTGTTAGAAGTGATGGTTCTTCCATACTTGAAAATTTACAATTTTGGCTATATGAAGTTTGCACAGAACTAAATAATGATCTGAGATATCATCACTTGGCTGAATAATTTCAACACTATCAACATCAATTCCATGTGACAGTATTAAATCTAGAGTATGATTTCGACAATGAGTAGGTCCTGAAACGTGTTGTCTAACACCAATAGAGTTCAGAATGTCTATAAATGCTGATCCCAATGCATCGTTTTCATTATCAACATGGATATTAAAATCACCAACTATTAAGACTTTATCTGCAGCCAGAACTAACTCAGATGTAAAATCACCAAACTCTTTAATAAAGTCTGTATGGTGCCCTGGTGGCCTGTATACAGTAGCCAGTACAAACATAACAGGGGATTTATCATTAACATTTGTTTCTTTGGATAATGTTATATGAAGTACCATTACTTCAAACGAGTTATACTTGTAGCCTGCCCTCTGAGAAATCCTGAAAACGTTGTTATAAATTGAAGCAACACCTCCACCTTTGCCTTTTAGACGTGGCTCATGTTTATAACAGTAATCTTGGGGGGTGGACTCATTTAAAATAATGTAATCATCAGGTTTTAGCCAGGTTTCTGTCAAAGAGAGTACATCTATATTATGATCAGTGATCATATTATTTACAAAAAGTGTTTTCGTAGAAAGGGATCTGATATTCAATAAGCCAAGCTTTATCATTTGTTTATCCATATTGCTTCTGTTTTTTATTTGTTGAACCTCAATTAAATTGTTCATCTTAACTTGGTTTGGACGTTTTTAGTTTTTTCTAGTTCGGGGAACAGACACAGTCTCTATAGTGTGATATCTAGGTGAAAAAGTCTCTATGTGCTGAGAATTAACTGACCTCTGTGACGTGAGGCAGCTAGCAGACGGTCGGTTTAGCCAGTCTGTCTGCTTCCTGACCTGGGCCCCAGTTAGTCAAGTATAAACACTAAGACTATTTGCCATATTTCTAGAGAGAAGAGTGGCGCCACCCCAGGAGGGATGAAGACCATCTCTTTTAAACAGGTCAGGTCTGCCCCAAAAGCTCGTCCAATTGTCTATGAAACCTATGTTATTCTGTGGGCACCACTTAGACATCCAGCCATTGAGTGATGACAATCTGCTATGCATCTCATCACCACGGTAAGCAGGGAGGGGACCAGAGCATATTACAGTGTCTGACATCGTGCTTGCAAGTTCACACACCTCTTTAATGTTATTTTTAGTGATCTCCGACTGGCGAAGTCGAACATCATTAGCGCTGGCATGAATAACAATCTTACTGTATTTACGTTTAGCATTAGCCAGCACTTTTAAATTTGCCAAGATGTCAGGCGCTCTGGCTCCCGGTAAACATTTGACTATGGTGGCTGGTGTCTCTATATTCACGTTCCGTACAATAGAATCACCAATAACTAGAGCACTTTCATCAGGTTTCTCAGTGGGTGCATCACTGAGTGGGGAGAACCTGTTTAATGTTTTGATCGGAACAGAAGAGCGGTGTTTTGACCCACGACTACGCTGCCTCACCGTCACCCAGTTGCCCTGCTGCAGGGGCTCCGTTTCCGGAACCGAACAATGTACAGGAATCCCTGAGCTAGACGCATCCAAAGCCGTATCTAGAGCCCTAACATTCTTACTGTCCTCAATTAAAGTTTGGATGCGTGTCTCTAATTCTGAAATCTTCTCTGTCAGCCTAACTATTTCCCTGCATTTATCACATGTGAATCCCTCATCAGCGACAGAGATAGATAAGCTGTACATGTGGCAAGAGGTGCAAGTAACAATGACAGGAGAAGCCATTACTCACTGTGCTTGATGAAATATTCTTACTGCGGTTGTTTGACACAAAACAATACATTTATACATACAGTACAGACCAAAAGTTTGGACACACCTTCTCATTCAAAGAGTTTTCTTTATTTTCATGACTATGAAAATTGTAGAGTCACACTGAAGGCATCAAAACTATGAATTAACAGATGTGGAATTATATATGGAATTATATACATAACAAAAAAGTGTGAAACAACTGAAAATATGTCATATTCTAGGTTCTTCAAAGTAGCCACCTTTTGCTTTGATTACTGCTTTGCACACTCTTGGCATTCTCTTGATGAGCTTCAAGAGGTAGTCACCTGAAATGGTCTTCCAACAGTCTTGAAGGAGTTCCCCGAGAGATGCTTAGCACTTGTTGGCCCTTTTGCCTTCTGTCTGCGGTCCAGCTCACCCCTAAACCATCTCGATTGGGTTCAGGTCCGGTGATTGTGGAGGCCAGGTCATCTGGCGCAGTCTGGCGTCATCTGTACTGTACATTAAAATAAACACAAAAAAACAATGACCCCCTGCTTATACTGGTAAGTAAACTATGTCTATACTTCCTATTATTCCTCCTGTTTGCATAAAAAAATGAAATAATAAGGCCGCACTTCCTCTTAAATCATGCTGTAGCTATGAACCCAGAGACAAAAAAGTAACAAAATTAAGTTGGTAAAATATAAATAAAATAAATAAAAAAGGAAACTTTTGGTGTCTTTTTTTCTTTTGTCTAATGTACACCTTAAAATAAAGTGATTTTTAAACAACAAACATTTATTCAAATGAACTGAACATATTTTAAGAGTTTTAGTTTCAAAACAAACAGGATGTATACAAGAATTAGGGGTAACATGAGATCTTTATATCTTCCCCCTCCCCCACACTCTCACAGGGTACTTGAGAGAGAAAATCAGTTCACATTTTCTGACACCAGCCTATGTCTTACAATGAAATGGAAAGGTTGTATAGGCAAACTCCAACAAGTTACACAAGCATTGGTAACTTTCATTTTGTCAATCCACTGGAGTTCTCCAGTGTTCCAGTTTAACAATAAAATATTGTCATGAATAATACTATTTAAAAGATTCAAGAACCCATTTCAGGGATATATCAAATTTGGATACTGAATTTAAGTAGCAAAAATCTATACAAAAATTCCGTCCTTTTACAGTACTAACACAACTGAGTTACACCGTTCACTTTGAGAAGGTTCCAAAATGCCCATCTTTATTAACCTAACCTCAGTGAATCTTTTCAGTGAATACAATAACTCATTATTTTCACTTGAGTATTAGGTTTCAACACAATTCAATGCTGAATGAGAAGGGTACAACCAGGGGTTCTCTTAAACAGTTCTTGATCACATAACTCTTGAATTTGTTTTTTCCTGTTGCCCTGATAAGTGTTCAAGATTAACTGAGAAGGTATCCTGACTAACAGATAGTTACTGTTCTTCTATCTCTTCTTCATCTTTCACTAACTGAGTCAAATTCACACTTCCAGACTCTTTCTATGGAAACCATTCTTTCAAGAGATTGATAAGCAAAGTTCTATTAGACTGTGAACCACCAGGAGTTGCAATTTCGTAAGTTGCAGGTCCTAACTTCTTGGTAAACTTAAATTGACCCTGACATTTACCCAAAATCTTGTTCTCTTCTGTTGGATGCATGATTAAAACCTGCTGACCTACTTCAAAAGACCACTGCCTCGCTTTCCTGTCATACCAGCATTTCTGCCTTTTCTGTGATTCTTGTAAGCATTATTTTGCTAACTTAATAACTTTCTAAAATTTCTCCCTCATTTACAACACATAATCACTGACATTCACCTTACTAAACATCTGTGAACTTTGTTCCAAGAGCTCTCAACAGAGACAGAGGACCACACATCATGGCCACACTGTACATAAACCAAAAGGGAGAGAAACCAGTAGAAGCCTGTGGCTTCTTTACATGCAAATAGTAAATAGGGTAACCACTGAACCCATTCAGATCTTGTGTCACTCACAAATTTACGGAGCATTTGAACAGGGGTTTAATTTAATCTTTCTACAAGACCATTGGTTTCAGGATAGTAAGGTGTGGTCTTCAAACCTCTTATATCCAGCAATTGTTAAACCTGTTGCCTAACTTAAGTAAAATAGGTTCCTCTGTCAGTCAGTATCTCCTCAAACAAAAAGCCACAGATTTTGCCTTGATTTTCTTTAACAAGAAGACTTCTGGATCTCAACTTGCATAGTCACAAATTACCAGCATGTATTTGCTACCTGCTTTACTCCTATCCATCTATCCATGCCTAGTCGTTGGAAAAGTACCTCTATTACTGGCAAAGACATCAAGGAAGCTTTTGGAGGACCATGAGGGGCAGTACATTTGTGTTCTGGACACATCTTACAAAACTCAGCTATATCTGGGGTCATCCCTAGTCAGAAAAAGTGTTTACTGATTCAATGATACATTTTATGACTGCCCAAATGACTGGCCCAAGGGACGGAATGCCCCATTTTCTACATCATGTTGTGTACACTTTTTTGTCCATTTTGGGTCTTACAATACAGAATTTAATTATCTGGACAAAAATTAGAACCTTTAAAGAAGGCCATCTCTTTGCCTTGCTTTGCATTTTCTGTCATACTAGAATAGATAGAACCAATTTCAGAATCAGTTTTCTGCAGTTCAGACATATCGGCAGGGATTTGCCATTCCAAATTGAGTTTTTCTTAACCTTCTCTATGACTTGCACCACTGTTCCCTGAAATTTGTCTAACCTCTTCTCTGCTTTAGACTTCACAGGTTTCACTGGATGAGTTAGAATATCACAGTCATAAAAAGAAAGGCATTTCAAGGTATTTGTCTCATTCACCTCCTGGCTCTGTCTAGATTTTGCATGAGTGAAAACAACATGACAGGTATTACTTGGCTTCAATAAGTCCATTAACGCAGGACAATTGTGACTAATGATCACAGGAAATGGAAGTTTTGGTGCTAGACCCACTTTAATTAGGTAGGATTGCTCATTAACGCCTAAATACACTTCAGTGACCGAATATGACCGTGGAACATAACAGACATTGGTAAGCTTTTTATTCAGGTTTATTCAATTATTATGGCCTATCTGGCCAAAACTAAAACACTTAATAATCCCAACTGTGGTTAATATAGACGTTTCTGTTTGTTTCATTAATCTCTCGCCAATACTCTTACTCCCTTCTTGCAGTGAGGTTGTCTTGCGGGAAAAAAGCTTGTCCCTTGCGGTCTTCCACTGAGCAATACACCAAGTCCCAGGCCTTTGCCTAGCTGCCACAAAGACATTCACCTGCCTGGTGGCCTCCTCAGTGGAGGACGGATCATGCTCTTTAAGCCAGATTTGCAGTTCGGGACACAACATTCTCAAATTCTGTTCCAAAAAGATAGTTTCTGCAGGTTTCACCCCCTTGTAGAACAAATCCTTCAAACGAACGTGCAATTACTTAGGAGGTTCTTCCATCAGCACCTCCATGGAACGAAACCCCTGACGATAGGTCTCAGCATAGATAGAGTATTTTTTTTTAAAATGGCCTCTATCACCTGCCCATAGTCATTCGCTTCCTCCATATCCATAGACACATAGGCAACATGGGCCTTGCCAGTGATTAAAGGAACTAGTCAAATGGCCAAATTCTCCTGAGGCCATTTGCACACAGTACCAATTCACTCAAAGGTAGTCAGATAATGCTCAATGTCACCCATCTTACTGAGCTGCTGCATCTTTGGCTCTTTCAATGGACCCCCGCAGTTGGATGTTGAACTCCATCAGAATCTTTGGAAGAAGTGCCTAGACCCTCACTCTCCCCTAGTGGCAGATTTCCCAGTGAAGTATGCTGTCTTACTTCTCCCTGCAGTAAGTGAAAGTGATTTTGCAAGGACTTCCATCTTGTTTCTTGTCGTGCATTTTCTTGTTCTGATGAATTTTTCTTTCTCTTTGATCCACCAGGAATTTCTGGAACATATCCTTGTGCTCAGAAATATCCTTAGAAGAACTCTCAGGAGAAATGGCTCAACATTACCTCCACTAGCCCCTTCTGGTTCTTCCCCATCTTCTCCAGGGTCCAGGTATGTGCCTGTTTTGACACAGCAATTCTCCTTTTCTGGAACATCCCACTGCTGCCAACATAATGTAATGATGGCTGCTTTAAAAGCACTGCTTAGTGAAGCTTTGAAACATTTGCAAATCATTTGTTTCGAAACAGTGGTTCGGAGCGTGTATCAAAATGCCAAAGTCATGTGATTTCAAGGTTTCATTAAATCATAACTGTTTCGAAACATTTCAAAATGTCCATAGTTCGCCTTAGAGGGGTGATGATATCCATGAACCTGTGAATCAGGCAAGTTCACTGAGATTGCCTTCCAGCAGCCAACCAATGAATTAATGTCTCTGATCCCAGGTCAGCTTTATCAGTTTGTAGACATTTTAACAAGACATTTGTGTAATTTATAGGATGTGTATTAGTTAATAGTCTCTTATTGGCCCGTCTAAACAAGCTCTCCTTAAAACAAACAAAACAAGCCCTTGCTAATTATTAACAATTATTTCAAAGATGCCTATTATACAGACACTTAATTTTTAATGCTATATTATCACTTTGATCGCATTTAATTTATTATACTTTTGAGAAAGCATTTGCATTGGGTTTGTAAAAGCTGATTTTTGGCATGGTTTAACATGCGTTTTTGTTGCATTTACACAGTCTTGACCAGTAGGGGTCAAACAGAGAGTGATGTTTTGAGCATTTCGAAACAGTGAATCATTTTGTGGAGCAATTGGTTCAATTGATTCGAAGCTTCGAAATGGTTAGTTTCTCCCATCACTACCATAATGTGGGAGCATGATCAGAGCAAAGGCAGGGAGACATTGACATTTATTGACTCAAAATTGCATTTAACAAACAAACCAAAAAAATCAAACTCAGGACACTATTGTTGACCCTCCTCATGGAGGCCCCAACCAGCACTAATTAGTGATGGGACGATTGATACCATCACTAGCACTAACTCCAACAGACAAAGTTTGCGCTTTCAAACTCAGCGGTCGAACCAAATCATACTCACAGGGAAAAAAAATACAAATAAATCATACATATAGTACATAAACATAAATAAGCTCAACAATTGAATATCAATTCATTTTTTTTTTACAATCAATAATACCCAAATAAATACAAGAGATAAACAAAACAATATATTTATACATACCCATTATTCCTCCTGACTGCATGAAAAAGGAAATGGGAAGGCCACACCTCCTCTTAAACCCCCACCCCTGGAACCATGCTGCAGTCTTGAACCCAGAGACAAAAGGTAAGAAAATGAAGTTAATAAATAAAATAAATAAATAAAGAAAATAAACTTTTGGTGTCTTTTTTACGTACTGGATCTGGTGGCTACAGTGACCTCGGAATAAGAGAGAAACAGACTAATATTAGCGTAGATGCCCTTCTTCTAATGATGAAGCAAGTACATTGTGTGTTATGGGAAGTGTTCCCGGTTCCGGTTTACCTAATTAATGCAGCCTAAAAATCCTTTAACAGATTTGAATATTAGAAATGTGTTAGTGTGTTATGTGTAAGCCAGGTTAAAGAGATGGGTCTTTAATCTAGATTTAAACTAACAGAGTGTAATTTAAATCTAGCATCGAGTTTACATCTTGAAATTCAGACTTTATCATAAATGTGAGAAACTATAAATTTACAACTGCAAGAAAAAAAGACACAATTACCCTTTACCCTTTATACTCTATGGCAGAAATAAGCTTCATAGGTTTCAAATGTGTAAGGGGAAAAACAGACAAACAAACATAAAAGTGCATAGTCCAACTTCAAGATTTAAAAACACAATCTAAGCAGAGCGACCTGGACGTCATCCCTACTCAGTGGCGCCATCTTGATTTAACTTACTCCTTTTATTCCTCTCCCCTACCACCTCTTCACGCTTTTTCTGATCCAACTACTCCTCTCCCTCCTCCAACTACTGCTCTTACTCTCCCAGGCATTTTTTTCTATCTGATTCTTTGTGTTGTTCTGCATCCACAAAACCAGTTCAAAGAGGTCTTTTTTTTTACTCTATTTTGATGTAATACAAAGATCATCATCACCTAACTATTCCTCCAACTGAGTCTGGAATCAGCTATTTCTAAATATTTACGTGATCTGTTACTTAAAAACAGTTGTTAAAATATTTTATATAGAGATATTTTTTTCAATACTTTTGAACTGCTGATGTTTTGCGGAAGTAGACGTTTTGTAGTATATTTAAGGTTTGGAACATTGTTTCTGACATACATTGTTTAAGAATTTGCAAATAAGACTAAAAGGATCCACGATTTTGGTTTTGGGTAAGCTTGTATGAAATTAAAATTTAAGCATTTTAGAAAAATGGTAATTGACTACATAGTGTGTGAAAACAACACAAATGATGCTATTGTTATGTCCACAACAGGCAGATGTTGTGCAAATTGTGTGTAGAGTTTTGAAAACATGACTACAGATTGGGCAAAGGGATGCTAGCTATTTAAAAAAAAATAAAAAGAATATATATATATATATATATATATATATATATATATATATATATATATATATTTATTTATTTGTAATTTTTGCATGAAATTTGGTGTGTTTGGCAGATGAACAGATTGCAGAATTATCTCATATAAAAACACCTTTTAATAATGATCCTAAACTTTTTATGTTGATTTTAGCACTGTGTACTGTAACCTGTTGATTACCCATGATTGGTTTCTTAATGATTACATATACATTAATGCAGTGTTTCCATGTTTTGCATGTCTCCTTAATCAAGTTCCATGTTTCTGGAGGCCCCTGAAAACTGCATATTTTGCATGTCTCCTTAATCATTTTAGGACATCAGCTCAGTTGTAGAGACTATAAGACACAATATGGGTCTGTCAGACAAAGGAGACTGTCCCCTTGTCCAAATACCCACATTTGCGGCCTTTGCACTTGACTACTTATATAATGTATTTCCTGTAATTTGTCCAAGTGTTCAAGTGAGGATGAAGGCCACAAGTGTGTGTAGAACTTTTCATTACATGATGAGACACACTATATAGTGTTGTAAAAATGCAAGTGTTTACAGAGCTTTATTTTTATTTTCAATACTTTGCATTTTAAAATAAACTTCTAAATGTCTATTTAGTAGTCTCTATAACAGATGACAAATGTAATTTTGTGGTGCTTCTAATTAAGTGAAAAAATGCCATTGCTAATGTTCTACAAAATAATTATAACCACTATTCATTTGTGTCGATAAAACGTGTATCTTTGTTTTACTACCAAATTATATGTAATATTTAACAATTATTAAGCTCACAGGTGATCACCACAAGATGCATGCTGGTTAGAAATGTGTCCGATGGCAGTCTGCCTTCCTCTAACGCAGTTGCTGTCCCCCAGCTGCGCTGGCCAAAAGCATGATGGGAAATGACTCACTGGCAACACAGCTTATAGGGATACTCCACCCTAAAACGAAAACTTTGTCATTAATCACTTAAACACATTTTGTTCCAAACCCGTAAAAGCTCTGTTAGTCTTTGGAACACAATTTAGATATTTGAATGAAAACATGGAGGCTTGAGACTGTCCCATAGACCGCCAAGTAAATAACAGTGTCAAGGATATTTTTGTTTTCTTCTCTTGCAAAAAGTGTTCCCCATCACTTCATATAACCCAGATTGCACGTCTGATGGCAGATGGAGTATTCTGACAACAACTTTTCATACTTTTTATAGGCCTTGACACTGTTATTTAGATAGAATAGAAAACTGCTACGAGGTGTGGATTTAGTGTGTATTAAGGACACTGCTCTTTGGGATTTTTAAGACCTGGGACAGTCTTGAGCACTTACTTCCTGTTGCGCGCACATGCTTTTTTAAGTGGCCAAGACAACAAGTGTGGGTATTTGGACAAGTGGAATGCAACTGTGCAAAATGTGCAGTATTGAGGGGCCTCCAGGAGCAGGGTTGGGAACCACTGCCTTAGTTTAATATAAAACCCCTGGTAAATATATACAGTATACATAGTATGTTTAATCCTTTATCATCTCTGAGTCAAGTCAAGTCACTTTTATTTATACAGCACTTTAAACAAAAAAGATTGTGTCAAAGCAACTGAACAACATTAATTAGGAAAACAGTGTATCAATAATGCCTAGGGTGACCATATGCGCCATTCATACGGGACATGTCCCAGCCAGGATTTTAATATTGCCTAAAATATCCAGGTTTTGGGTATTTGCACTGTGCAGGTTGATTGTTGTGTAACATTCATGAGAGCTATAAAGAGTAGAGCAGACGGCTCCTTATGCTTTCGAATCGCTTTCACGTGTTTGTTCGTTCGTTTGACTTGAAGCATTGTGGCGCACTTTGTTGTTTTTTTGGATTTGTGCACAGACGCTTCAAGTCAATCAAACGAACAAACACGTGCGCATATTTGCATCACTTTGATCGTTCCCTCTAGATCTCACCTTTTCACACGCAGCCCCACGATTGGTCGATTATGTACAATACCTGCATGTTATTGGTCAAACTGCTCTGGATGTTTAAAGCATTATTAAAATCCTGTCCGGGACGTGTCCCGTATGAACGGCGCATATGGCCACCCTAATAATGCAATAATGTTAAAGTTCATCAGTTCATCATTGAATTCAGTAATGTCATCATCCAGCTCAGTTCAGTTTAAATAGTATCTATGCAATCATTTGCAATCAAGTCAATGATATTGCTGTAAATGAAGTGTTCCCAGCTAAGCAAGCCAGAGGCGACAGCGGCAAGGAACCAAAACTCCATCGGTGACAGAATGGAGAAAAAACATTGGGAGAAACCAGGCTCAGTTGGGTGCAAGTTCTCCTCTGGCCAGACGAAACCAGCATTTCAATTCCAGGCTGCAGCAAAGTCAGATTGTGTAGAAGAATCATATGTTTCATGTGGTCTTCTGAGACAAGGTCTTTACAGGGGATCTGTATCTGGGGCTCTAGTTGTCCTGGTCTCCGCTGTCTTTCAGGGCTAGAGGTCCTTTCTAGGTGCTGATCCACCATCTGGTCTGGATATGTACTGGATCCGGGTGACTGCAGTGACCATCTGATCTGGATACAGACTGGATCTGGTGGCTATGGAGACCTTGGAATAAGAGAGAAACAGATTAATATTAGCTTAGATGCCATTCTTCTAACAATGTAGCAAGTACATGAGGTGTTATGGGAAGTGTTCCCGGTTCTGGTTTACCTAATTAATGCAGCCTAAAAATTCTTTAACGAATTTGAATATTAGAAGCGTATTATTGTGTTATGTGTAAACCAGGTTAAAGAGATAGGTCTTTAATCTAGATTAAAACTGCAAGAGTGTGTCTGCCTCCCGAACAATGTTAGGTAGGTTATTCCAGAGTTTAGGCGCCAAATAGGAAAAGGATTTCCCGCCTGCAGTTGATTTTGATATTCTAGGTATTATCAAATTTCAGAGTTTTGAGAACGTAGCGGGTATGGAGGACTATAATTTTACAAGAGCTTGTTCAAATACTGAGGTCCTAAATCATTCAGGGCTTTATAAGTAGTAAGCAAGATTTAAAAATCTATACAATGTTTGATAGGGAGCCAGTGCAGTGTCGACAGGACTGGGCTAATATGGTCATACTTCCTGGTTCTAGTTAGAACTCTTGCTGCTGCATTTTGGACTAGCTGTAGTTTGCATGCATAACAACCACCCATTAAAGCATTACAATAATCTAACCTTGAGGTCATAAACGCATGGATTAAAATTTCTGCATTTGACATACTCACCACACAATCCCCTTGGTGAGGCCGAGGTGGCACTTTTTGGGGTTGGCAGTAAGGCCGGCCCGCCGGAGCTCTGTCAACACCCTCTGTAGACGTTTTTTTTTAAATATTGCTTATTACTTATAAAGCCCTGAATGGTTTAGCACCTCAGTATTTGAATGAACTCCTGTTATATTATAATCCCCTATGTCCGCTACGTTCTCAAAACTCAGGCAATTTGATAATACCTAGAATACCAAAATCAACTGCGGGTGGCAGATTCTTTTCCTATTTGGCGCCTAAACTCTGGAATAACCTACCTAACATTGTTCGGGAGGCAGACACACTCTTGCAGTTTAAATCTACGTAGATTAAAGACCCATCTCTTTAACCTGGCTTACACATAACATACTAATATGCTTTTAATATCCAAATCCGTTAAAGGATTTTTAGGCTGCCTTGATTAGGTAAACCTGGAACCAGGAACACTTCCCATAACACCCGATGTACTTGCTACATCATTAGAAGAATGGCATCTACGCTAATATTAGTCTGTTTCTCTCTTATTCCGAGGTCACCGTAGCCACCAGATCCAGTCTGTATCCAGATCAGAGGGTCACTGCAGTCACCCGGATCCAGTACGTATCCAGACCAGATGGTGGATCAGCACCTAGAAAGGACCTCTACTGCCCTGAAAGACAGCGGAGACCAGGACAACTAGAGCCCCAGATACAGATCCCCTGTAAAGACCTTGTCTCAGAGGACCACCAGGACAAGACCACAGGAAACAGATGATTCTTCTGCACAATCTGACTTTGCTGCAGTCTGAAATTAAACTGCTGGTTTCGTCTCGTCAGAGGAGAACTGGTCCCCCAACTGAGCCTGGTTTCTCCCAAGGTTTTTTTCTCCATTCTGTCACTGATGGAGTTTTGGTTCCTTGTCGCCGTCGCCTCTGGCTTGCTTAGTTGGGGTCACTTCATCTACAGCGATATCGTTGACTTGATTGCAAATAAATGCACAGACACTATTTAAACTGAACATAAATGACATCACTGAATTCAATAATGAACTGCCTTTAACTGTCATTTTGCATTACTGACACAGTTTTCCTAATAAATGTTGTTCAGTTGCTTTGACGCAATGTATTTTGTTTAAAGTGCTATATAAATAAAGGTGACTTGACTTGACTTGACTTGACTTGACTTGACTTAAAGTCAGGGATACACCCCTGGTGGAAGACCACTCAGATTAAACAGATGAGCTCATTTCATAATTTATTATAATCAGCCGGTTATAATTTATATAATTCATGCCATTCTTCTAATGATGTAGTAAGTACATCGGGTGTTATGGGAAGTGTTTCCGGTTCCGGTTTACCTAATTAATGCAGCCTAAAAATCCTTTAACGGATTTGGATATTAAAAGCATATTAGTATGTTATGTGTAAGCCAGGTTAAATAGATGGGTCTTTAATCTAGATTTAAACTGCAAGAGTGTGTCTGCCTCCCGAACAATGTTATCAAATTGCCTGAGTTTTGAGAACGTAGCGGACGTAGAAGATTATAATGTAAAAGGAGCTCATTCAAATACTGAGTTGCTAAACCATTCAGGCCTTTATAAGTAATAAGCAATATTTTAAAATCTATACGATGTTTGATAGGGAGCCAGTGCAGTGTTGACAGGACCGGGCTAATATGGTCATACTTCCTGGTTCCTGGTTCTAGTAAGAACTCTTGCTGCTGCATTTTGGAATAACTGTAGTTTGTTTACTAAGCGTGCAGAACAACCACCCAATAAAGCATTACAATAATCTAACCTTGAGGTCATAAATGCATGGATTAACATTTCTCCATTTGACATTGAGAGCATAGGCCGTAATTTAGATATATTTTTTGAGATGGAAAAATGCAGTTTTACAAATGCTAGAAACGTGGCTTTCTAAGTAAAGATTGCGATCAAATAGCACACCTAGGTTCCTAACTGATGACGAAGAATTGACAGAGCAACCATCAAGTCTTAGACAGTGTTCTAGGTTATTACAAGCGGAGTTCCTCTTCAGGAACTCGAGCTGCGTCGAGAACGTTTGGGGAACGCGTCCAGCGTGACGTCTCTGAATAATGTGTATAATCAGTCCAAAGGAAGGGCGAGACGTCATAGGCGGGTGACGTCAGAGATCAGGAAGCATAAAAGCATGAGTGTTGAAGCCGGAAATCAGCCTTGTGTCTTCAGCAAGCGCTTTGTGTGTGTGTGTGTGTCAGTCGCTATCTGTTTGTGAGTCTTATTTAGTGTTGTTTGTCCACTGATAAACTCCATTGTCAAAGCTTCAATCAAGAGAAGTTTTGGGCGAGAGCAGGCAGCGTTCAGGCTGTGTGTTTTCCCTGCCAAAAAAAAAAAAAAAAAGGTAGGGACACACGCAGCTCATGCGTTGTCTGCTTGAGAGTGAAGCACGCAGTGTCAGCTCTCGAGGGAGTTGACGGCTGCGATGCGAGCCTTTGCTTCACTCTCAGAAGGCTCTCTTTGAGGAGAGAGCTTTCACTGGCATTTCTCGCTGTGCCAGCCCCGCTTTTGTAGAGGAAAAAATGGAGCGGTGGTTGTGCTCGCGGGATTCGCGCTGGAAGGAATGTAAGACGGGCAGCAAGTCCCTATCCTCTTTCTTAGCCACCAGATCCGGCGCCGCTCTCGGGGGTTCGGAAGCCCGCGTTTGCGGTACTTTCTCCCCAATGAGAGGGCGCGACGCACTGCCTGTCTTTCTCAGAGGAGATTGATATGGAAAGGCGTCGATAAGCTCACCAGTTGTTCAAGCACCAGTCACACAAGCACCAGTTACACACGCATATTATGCCTAATATTATAATAAGCAGCATTAATGAAGAGTGGAGCTCGCGCAGTCGGCTCTCAGGGGGCTGATTGTGCTTTTCTCGCTGTTAAGCGCTCCGCTCTCGCCGGGCACGCTCCGAGGAGTGTGTCCGTGCATGCGATCTTGCGGTCGCGGTTGCGTTGGGGCTGAGGCACGGCGGCGACCGTGATAGCGGGAATCGCACATGATCTGGTGAACGGGTTGGAGACAGCTCGTCCTATCTCCACCCGTGTTTACTAGATCTAGAGCTCGTTCTCGAGGCTTGGAAACCAGCGCTGCAGTTTCTTCGCCCTCTGAGACAGCTCGCTGCTGCTGCTGCATGCTCTCTCGCCGGGCACGCTCTGAGGAGTGTATCCGTGCATGCGATCTTGCGGTTGTGGTCGCGCTGGGGCACGGCGGCGACCGCGTTCGCAGGAATCGCACATGATCTGGTGAATGGGTTGGAGATGGCTCGTCCTATCTCCACCCGTGTTCACTCGATCTAGAGCTCGGTCTCGAGGCTTAAAAACCCGTGCTGTGGTTTCTTCGTCCTCGGAGGCAGAGCTCGCTGCAGCATTCATCTTTCTCTGAGGAGATTGATGTTGTCTGTGTGACTGAGTAGCATATATTAAAAAAAAAATAGAAATGCACGCTGCCGAGGCAACGCGTGTATTACATTGTTTCATCTTTATGTGAGTTTTTTTTTTTTCTTCACCTCGTCTGGTTGTTGACTACTATATATTAATATTTATCTGACTATGTGAAGTTAGATGTGCAGGAGCTCTAGGGATGTAATTTCTTATGTGAGAACACGTGTGTACCGCTCTCCCTCTGAGGAGGTTGAGGCGGTCAGGGGCTGCTGGGCGGAGCAGTCCCAACCATGTTCCAGCCCCTCGTGCCGGGGGTGTCACTTTTGTACTACGCAGACGCTAGAGTCAGAGTGGCGCTCCCAGGCCAAAGGCTTCTAGTGGAAAGCAGTTCTACGGACCGTTGTTTTCGCTGGATAGCCTTCATCATAACGTCCTGACGCGTAAGGCCTAGGACGTTTTGAGGGCCAGCTCCCTCTGGGGAAGGGTGGTGTACACCGCATTACACGGTGCCCGTCTCTCGCGAGCACTTCTCTCAGTTACCGCCCGGAAACATAGCGGTGCTGAGAGGCTCGCTACCTCTACGGAGGTCTCTAGAGCAGCTAGTATGGTCGTCCCCTGCCGGTCCGCCACTTCAGGGCACCGAGCTAGTCACTCTAGGCACACCAGAGGCCAGTCTCGCGAGACTGGTTCCCTTAGGAGGTCACATGGCTGTGTGGGAGCCCCTGCCAAGTGTACTTCACGGGGTCCTGCCCCGAGCAGGCTCTGGTCTAGTCTTCCTAGCAGACGACGTGGGTCTGAGGACCGTCATTTTTAGGACACTTCAGCTACGAGAGTCCTGATGCTGCGGCTCAGGACCTCGGAGGGCAGGCCCCTCTGGGGAAAAGTGGTATACACCGCATTACACGGTGCCTGTCTCTCCTCAGTGCCCTCAGGATATCGATCTGCCAACCCTGCCGGTGTTCCAGGGCACAACGGTCTCCAGCGAGCGCTTCTCTCAGTTACCGCCCGGAAACGTAGCGGTGCTAAGAGGCTCGCGACCTCCTGGGAGGTTCCCAGAGCAGCTAGTTTGGCTGTCTCAGTGGGTCCTGCACACTGTAGTGAGAGGCCACAGAATCCAGTTCTGGTGGGCCCCAAGCAGGCTCTGGTAATGGAACAGAAGTAGACTCTCTCTTATGACGGAGACCATCGATGTGGTCCCTCCTTGGGTTGCAGAGTCCGGGTCCTACAGCCGGTACTTCACTGTTCCAAGGAAGGATGAGGTGTTGTGTCCTTTTCTAGATCTGTGCTTTTTGAACCTCTCAGTCAGAGGACTGAAGTTTAGCATGCCTGCACAGGCCAAGTCCAAGGACTGGTGTGTCACGATCTATCAAAAGTTGCACTTATCTCCATTCTTCTTCATCGGAAGTTCCTGAGGTTTGCTTTTGGGGGCAAAAGCCTACCAATACGGATCTTCCACTGGCCTTGCACTCTCACCCCACATTTTCACGACTCAACCACATTGACGATTGGTTGATATCAGCTCAATCTGAGCAGATGACGGTTCTGCACTGATGGCAGCTGCGTCCAACGTGAATACAAGGGGAAGTCGTGGCCTAATGGTTAGAGAGTCGGACTCCCAATCGAAAGGTTGTGGGTTCGAGTCCCGGGCCGGCAGGAATTGTGGGTGGGGGGAGTGCATGTACAGTTCTCTCTCCACCTTCAATACCACGACTTAGGTGCCCTTGAGCAAGGCATCGAACCCCCAACTGCTCCCCGGGCGCCGCAGCATAAATGGCTGCCCACTGCTCCGGGTGTGTGCTCACAGTGTGTGTGTGTGTGTGTTCACTGCTCTGTGTGTGTGCATTTCGGATGGGTTAAATGCAGAGCACAAATTCCGAGTATGGGTCACCATACTTGGCTGAATGTCACTTCACTTCACTTCACTTCACACTATTGGCCTGCTGTACATGAGACCCCTACAGTGGTGGCTCAAGACCAAGGGTTCTCCCTGAGAGGAAACCCACTTCGCATGCGAAAGGTCACTCGGCGCTGCCTACGTGCCTTGGATATGTGGAGGAAGCCAGGGCCCGGTGCTGGGAGCTCCTTGTCGCCGCGGGATGCTAGCGACAGACGCGTCCCTCACCGGCTGGGGTGCGGTCATGAGTGGCCACCCTGCCCGCGGTCTGTGGAGTGGTCGCCATCTGACATGGCACATCAACTGCCTGGAGAGCACTTTGTGCACTTCGTTATTTTCTCCCAGACCTAAGAGGTCGCCATGTGTTGGTGCGCACCGAAAACACAGCGGTCTGCACTCACGCCGTTTATACAACTAGCGTACCAGATCCTTGTGTGGGCCCAGGACGAATTCCTCTCGCTCAGAGCAATTCACATTCCTGGGCATCTTAATATGGGAGCAGACATCCTGTTGAGGCAGGGGCCAATGGCGGCTTCACACCGAGGTGATGAAGCAGAGTTGGAGAGTTTGGCCAGACTCGGGTGGATCTGTTTGCGACTCGAGACACATCGCACTGTCCCTTCTGGTTTCCTCTGACTCATCCAGCTCCACTGGGGCTGGACGCCATGGTACAGACGTGGCCGAGGCTTCATCTGTACAATTTTTTTTTTTTTTTTCGATTGCTCTGCTCTCTGAAGTTCTGGAGAGAGTGCGCCGAGACGGAGTCCGGCTGCTGTTAGTAGCCCTGTTTTGGCCGGGCCGGGAATGGTTCCTGGGCCTGATTTCTCTTTTTGACAGCACTCCATGGGAGGTTCCCGTCAGGAGAGATCTCCTCTCGCAGGCGGAGGGTGTGCCCCCGCATAGAGCTTAGAGGCTGTAGGTGTGGTTTCTGAGGAGGCACAAATCTTAGCTTCCTGTCTCTAAACCGATGTTGTAAGACCGTTCTCCAATCCAGAGCTCCCTCAATGAGGAAACTTTATGCCTTGAAGTGGAAGCTTTTCACTTCTTGGTGCGGAGACCGCCAGCTCGACCCAGTTAACTGCCCGGATGGTACAGTGCTGGAGTTCCTGCAGGCTCTCCGCAGGGTTGACCCACTCCACCCTGAAGGTCTACGTGGCAGCCATGGTGGCCTACCGCACCCCTCTCGGTGGCCAGTCAGTGAGCAGAAACCCTCTGGTTATATGTTTCCTCCATGGTGCGCTGAGGCTGAGGCCTCCGGCCAGAAGAAGCTCTGCTAAGTGGTGATCAGGATGCTATCCTAAGCCTCGAGTCCTCTGATCTCCCCTCTCCTGGGGGTCAAGACTCACTCTTTCTGAAGTTTGGCCATTGGACGGGTTGTCCCCGATTTCTGTCAGGCTCCTTCTCCTTATCTTGATTTAGCTGTGCTCTTCCACACTAGGCAGAGATTTGAAAGTCTGGCGGCATGGGCATTCTCGTTCCCCAAACGTTCTCGACGCAGCTTGAGTTCCTGAAGAGGAACGTCTAAGTTTACGTATGTAACCCTGGTTCCTCGAAGGAATGAGACGCTGTGTCGCAGTGCCATACTTCCGGCATCTCTGGCTGGCGCTTGCTTCATCCTTTGAGGCTGATTTCCGGCTTCGCCGCTCATGCTTTTATGCTTCCTGGTCTCTGACGTCACCCGCCTATGACGTCTCGCCCTTCCTTTGGACTGATTATACACATTATTCAGAGACGTCACGCTGGACTTCGAGGAACCAGGGTTACATACGTAACCTTAGACGTTTTTAGGTCCTATAATTAACACCTCTGTTTTTTCAGAATTTAGCAGTAAGAAATTACTAGTCATCCAGTTTTTTATATCGACTATGCATTCCATTAGTTTTTCAAATTGGTGTGTTTCACCAGGCCGCGAAGAAATATAGAGCTGAGTATCATCAGCATAACAGTGAAAGCTAACACCATGTTTCCTGATGATATCTCCCAAGGGTAACATATAAAGCGTGAATAGTAGCGGCCCTAGTACTGAGCCTTGAGGTAATCCATACTGCACATGTGATCGATATGATACATCTTCATTCACTGCTATGAACTGATGGCGGTCATATAAGTACGATTTAAACCATGCTAATGCACTTCCACTGATGCCAACAAATGGTTCAAGTCTATGCAAAAGAATGGTCAATTGTGTCAAATGCAGCACTAAGATCCAATAAAACTAATAGAGAGATACACCCACGATCAGATGATAAGAGCAGATCATTTGTAACTCTAAGAAGAGCAGTCTCAGTACTATGATACGGTCTAAATCCTGACTGGAAATCCTCACATATACCATTTTTCTCTAAGAAGGAATATAATTGTGAGGATACCAACTTTTCTAGTATCTTGGACAGAAAAGGGAGATTCGAGATTGGTCTATAATTAACTAGTTCGTTGGGGTCAAGTTGTGGTTTTTTGATGAGAGGCTTAATAACAGCCAGTTTGAAGGTTTTGGGGACATATCCTTATGACAATGAGGAATTAATAATAGTCAGAAGAGGATCTATGACTTCTGGAAGCACCTCTTTTAGGAGCTTAGATGGTATAGGGTCTAACATACATGTTGTTGGTTTAGATGATTTAACAAGTTTATACAGTTCTTCCTCTCCTATAGTAGAGAATGAGTGGAACTGTTCATCAGGGGGTCTATAGTGCACTGTCTGATGTTATACTGTAGCTGACAGCTGAATGGTTGCAATTTTATCTCTAATAGTATCTATTTTAGAAGTAAAGTAGTTCATAAAGTCATTACTGCTGTGGTGTTGGGAAATGTCAATACTTGTTGAGGCTTTATTTTTCGTTAATTTAGCCACTGTATTGAATAAATACCTGGGGTTATGTTTGTTTTCTTCTAAAAGAGAAGAAAAGTAATCGGATCTAGCAGTTTTTAATGCTTTTCTGTAGGATAGGTTACTTTCCCGCCAAGCAATACGAAATACCTCTAGTTTGGTTTTCCTCCAGCTGCGCTCCATTTTTCGGGCTGCTCTCTTTAGGGTGCGAGTATGCTCATTACACCATGGTGTCAAACTGTTTTCCTTAACCTTCCTTAAGCGTAAAGGAGCAACTTTATTTAAAGTGCTAAAAAAGAGAGAGTCCATAGTTTCTATTACATCATCAAGTTGTTCTGAGGTTTTGGATATGCTAAGGAATTTGGATACATCAGGAAGATAACTTAAAAAGCAGTCTTTTGTGTTAGAAGTGATGGTTCTTCCATACTTGTAACAAGAAGTAGAATTTACAATTTTGGCTATATGAAGTTTGCACAGAACTAAATTATGAACTTTAACCCAATATGCTGGAATTGGCTCCAGCAATATGCTGGATTTGGCTCCCATGGGCTCCATTGTCTACATATATGGGGATTTACTAAAAATTATTGTGTAATCTCAGTCTTGTGTGTTTTGTTGTGTAATTTCAGTCTTGCTGTGCATTTCCATTGGTGCAGAGTGAGATGGCCAGCAATTTTTTTTAGTTCATTATCTATAAGGGCTGATTGCGGAGTAGAGAAAGTGGTAAGAGTGGTCAACATGGTGAGGTTTTATGCAAATTAAATGCAAACATTCTGGACAGTCAGTTTAAGGTGCAGGCAGTGTGGTCTGTCAACGTATTTAAAAAGCTTTGTGGATATAGTGCTTAAATCACATTGTTACATATTATTCAATTTTAAATTTGATTTCAAATGCAGTTTACATGCTTTCATTTTGGCTTGGTTAACAGTTTATTAAACGGACACTGTATGAATACTTCAGTTATTTAGAAATAAAGTTTTCCCAATATACTATCCCCCATTAAACAGTTCAGAACTGGACATTTTTTTGTTTAGCTTTTGGGAAGCCAGTTTGCTATCAAATGTTAGTTTGTATTACATAAATTATTTGTTTGTTCCCTTTTCTTTCAATAAGTTACACCCTGGGTGTAACAAGTTTGTGGAACGTTAACATTTTTTGTACAGTATAGACCTTAAACTCAGTGCTCAGCCATTTTAAGCATTCTGTTTTTGAACTTACAATTTGGCGGCAACTTGATAGCCTCACTGTTGAAGAGTAACTAAGTGGTGATATGGAGTTACTTATTTTAGAGTAGATGAAAGATATCATGATCATTGTAATGTTTGAGGCGGCTGTCATGAAAAATGTCATTCATTCATAAATTTGTACAACATTACATTCACACTGTGGAAATACAAATAGAAGAGAGAAGACAATGAATGCAGCACTGAAATGGGGTGGTGCTACGGAAGCTCTATATAGCAGTGAAATCATGTAATAAAATATTTACACACAAATGTGGGATATAGCTAAACATTTTGATTTGGGTCTACATTGTTTAAATACAGAAACGGATCTGGCAAAAATAATAGGACACCAATTTGTAGCATATTTGAAACCTTGTAGTGTCATTTATAGGGTCAATAATACCCTTAAAAGGACAACATGTGCTGTGTGAGAGATCATACGTCTTGTTCATCTGTACCTGAGCTACAGGTTATAGAATACATATTTGACTGGGAAATAAGGAAGGTCAAGCAGCATTAAAAAAAAAAAAAAAAAACTGCTCATAAACCGTGACATTACCATAAAAATGCAAGAACAAATGTTCAAAGCATATCAAAATACTGTATTATTTGTCATTGAAACAGAAATATATTTCATTATATATTTAAGAGAACAAGCCAGTGTATAAAAAGAAAGGAAGAGGGGACGAAAAGTGGAAAAAGGTGGTGGTAGGGCTGGAACTGAAAACTAGGATGGGTGGGGAGAGAGAAAGAGAGAGAAAGAGGGAGTGAGATCTGCCAGAGGACAAAAGGGAGTAGTCAGAGATGTGTGTATGATGTCAGCAGCTTGTTGGATTGAGGTGCTGTGCCCTGCTAAATTTAATCCAGGCTGATTAGGAAGCAGCAGGCAGTCACCTGTGTGAATGCAGAGAAGTATCTTAAGGTAAACTAGTGTAGCCTGGCAATGCTGCCCTAATAATAAAGAATCCAACACCAGGAGACTCACAAGGAAAACAGCCATAATCTGTAATTGAGTCTGAGTGGACAAGGGGAAAAAACAGTCAAAGTTCAGAGCAGGAAGAAACTTTGAAGGACCTTTTAATATCATCTGAGGTGAGTCAAGGGCATATTGTCACCATTTCAGCATTTTTAATCTGCAATACAAATCATCTTAAACAATCCTTTGGCAAGCACCTGGTCACAATGTCCACAAATGGAATAAGTATGGCTTTAAAGCTCCAGTTTGGACTTATTAATTACGAAAATCGTTACCTCACCGCAGAGGCATTTGGGTTCAAGGTAAATGCATCTGGAACCAGCATGAAGAAGAAACAGATCTGGACCCTGGAGCAAGACCAGGATAGCCAGGTAGTTTTCTTGCGCAGTCATCTCGGACGTTATCTGGCCACAGATAAAGATGGCAAGATGAGCTGTGAGGAGGAAGTGCCAAACGCATCCTGCCGTTTTTTGCTTGTGACACAGTCAAATGGACGCTGGGCCTTACAGTCAGAACCATATTTGCGCTATTTTGGAGGCTCTGCAGAATATCTATCCTGTTTTGCCCAGACCATTGGAGGATCTGAACTGTGGGCCATGCATCTTGCACTTCACCCACAGGCAAACCTGCTAAGTGTATCCCGCAAGCGCTACGCACGCTTGTCCATCACAGATGACCAGCTCTGCATGGACAGCAACATCCCCTGGGGTGTGGACTCCCTGATCACTTTGGTCTACCTGGATGAGAAGTACAGTCTGAAGGCTTGTGACAATCGTTTTCTCAGCAATGATGGTAAGCTGGTAATGGAGCACAGACACAACACTAATTTCACCCTGGAACTCAAGTCTGGCAAGCTGGCTTTTAAGGACTGTGAGGGCAAGTTTCTCTCACCAACGGGCCCCACAGGCACCCTGAAGTCTGGCCGCTGTTCAAGGACATGGAAAGATGAGCTGTTTGATCTGGAAGAGAGCCACCCACAAGTTGTTTTCCTGGCAGCCAACAAAAGATATGTGTCTATTCGTCAAGGTAATCAATTATTATGCATTTTTTTTTGCAAGTGGTGTCATGATCCTTACTATTGGTCTAAAACTGTGGTTCCCAACCCTGTTCCTGGAGGCCCACCAATTCTGTACATTTTGCATGTCTCCTTTGTCTGACACACATATTTCAAGTCTCAGAGTCTCTTATACCTAGCTGATGACCTGAATCAGTTATGTTTAAATAAGGAGACATCCAGGAACTTGGCTGGGAGCCTCTTGTCTAAAACAGTCATTCCCAATTGCACTCCTGGAGATCTACCTACCTGAGTGAAGTGAAGTGACATTCGGCCAAGTATGGTAACCCATACTCAGAATTTGTGCTCTGCATTTAACCCATCCGAAGTGCACACACACAGAGCAGTGAACACACACACACACACTGTGAGCACACACCCGGAGCAGTGGGCAGCCATTTATGCTGCGGCGCCCGGGGAGCAGTTGGGGGTTCGGTGCCTTGCTCAAGGACACCTAAGTCGTGGTATTGAGGGTGGAGAGAGAACTGTACATGCACTCCCCCCACCCACAATTACTGCCGGCCCGAGACTCGAACTCACAACCCTTCGATTGGGAGTCCGGTTCTCTAACCACCAGGCCACGACTTCCCACAGAGTAGTTCCAACTGTGAGTAGTTCCAACTGTGCACCTGTCATGTGCTCCTGGTGATATTATTTGGCTGGCTCTCTTTGATCAGGGTTGGAGGAGTTTGTAGAAAGATCTCCATGAACAGGATTGGGCAACCGTGGTCTAAAACAATGTGTAGGCATTCAGCAACATGGATGAACATGACAAAAGTGGTCAATCTACTTTTTATATTTAGCTTGTTCATCTCAAAACGGATAAAATGTTGTCTGCTGATGTAGTGCTAGAATAACAAAACACTGTTGTTTGCTTAGTTTAATGCAGTCAAACAAACTTATCATAAAACATGCCTGGACTTTTGGATATAGACATGCAGCATTTCAAAAAACCTAGTGTAGTCATTTCCTGGATGATGCATGTATGCTTTACAGAATCTCAGAAAGTGAAAAGATTTGCAGACATTTGCCTATGGGTGCATGGTCATCTGGCAAATGTAATTATCTGTGTGTGAAGCAACCAATTTAATTTGTCATATCCACTGTGTGTCTTCAGATTAAAGCAACCTCAAATTATTTGCCAGACATATCTTTTTGCACATATTTAAAGAGACAGTTCGAGAAAAAAATATATATTCTGAAGGCGGTGCTGGCTGCTGTTTTTATACAATGAAAAAATACTAAAGTTTCAAATTTCAAAAAAGACACAAAACACCATAATGGTAGGCAAAAATTGTATATTTGATATTCTTCACCTCCAGTGGTCTGTTATTTAACTGGATCAAGTGGGTAAGCTGATCTTCAAAAGGGGAGTGTATTTTGTTAACAAATCATGTTTTGTGAGGATCATCTGATTCCTCGAAAAGATCAGACTCATATGAATATTCAGTTCTCAGATTGGATGTTTCTAATGAATGCAAGGGCTAGGGAAGATATCCCTATTCTTGGAATATGCTATAGCCCAGGGGTTCCCAGTTCTTTTCCTGGAGATCTACCTTCCTGCAAAGTTCAGCTCCAACCCTGATAAAACCTGAACCAACAAATTATTATATTGTGCTAATAGAGTTTGTTGGGAGTCCTATAGGATAAAACAGACCCATTGAGTCCATTGCCACTTTTCAAACTGTTTCAGAATAAAGAGCAAGACATCTGTCTCTTAGAATCATTCTGGACAAATAGAATGGTGCCATTTGATACAGGGGGGAAAAGGATAAGCTTTGAACAACGAGTCATTATAGTAAATACTTTTCATTCTCATAGCCAAATATTTGCAAGCTCTTTGCTGCTTTATAATATTGTAGAATACATAATCAAATCACTTACAATAATGAATAGCTAATAATGCAAATGGTTCTCCACTACTTGGCTTTAGAACTTGAACATAGGACATTAGCTGTGTAAACAGCATCACTGAAAGTGTAAAAGGCTGAATCTGTTTGCCTAAAGCTGAATGTTTCTTCCACCACTTGCTTTTTAAGTCCCTCTATGCATTTGCTTTTTACAATTGTAGGAATTATAGCATCAGGCTGCTGGGGTGAGTGTTAGGGATTACTCCAGTAAAAGGCTTAAGAGAAAGTCGAGGGATATTTCTGAAGAATCTAATTTTAATCCTTACCCACACAATCTGGTCAATATGATTAGCTGGAACAGACATAAGTTTGCTGGTAATGTTATTTCAACCACAGTTAAAGAGAGAGTGACTGAGATAAACCAGATTTTAACATTCAACAACCCAGCACACTATGTTTGTACAAATACTGTTTGCATAGTCATTTTGTAAAGAAAAGAGGCATCAGCTGCTTAGAAGACATAAGAATGTGTTTGTTTCCAGGTGTTAGCATCTCAGCTAATCAGGATGATGAGACAGACATGGAGACATTTCAGATGGAGATTGATAAAGAGACTAAGAAGTGCATGTTCAGAACCAATGGTGGAAATTACTGGACACTCGTTACCCATGGAGGGATTCTTTCCTCGGCCACAGAAGCGTAAGTGTTTCCATTATTATCATAAATTACAAATATGTTTATGCATTTCATAAATTAATGTTTATGAAAATAGTGAAAGATCTGTATTGTGTGACTGTTAGAGAAGAAAACACCATGTTTGACATAGAGTGGCTTGGCCGACGAATTGCTTTGAGAGCAAACAATGGAAAATATGTCTGCACAAAGAAAAATGGACAGCTTGCTGCTGTGAGTGATTCTATGGGTGAGTGCAAATAAGTTATTACTGATCTGTCACTACTGAATACCCACTTAACATGAGTCAGATAAATCCTTGCATGTGTTCGGCAGGGGAGGATGAGCAGTTCATGCTAAAGCTGATTAATCGTCCAATCCTGGTCTTGCGTGGGGAGAACGGCTTTGTGTGTCACCACAAAACCTCCAATACACTGGACTGCAGCCGCTCTGTTTATGATATCTTCTCATTGCTTTTCAGTGATGGCGCATACCAAATAAAAAGTGAGTCATATTGCTATTGTGTAAGCTGTAACTCATCCGAGTTTCAATGAGCAGCACACACTCTTCTGGGCACATATTTGCAAACATCTGATGAATGTACCTATGCAAAACTTTTTCTTTTTTTTTAACACAGGTGGAAATGAAAAGTTCTGGTATGTCTCCAGCAGTGGTCTGGTGTGCACAGATGGGGATAAACCTGAGGATTTTTTCTTTGAGTTTGTGGAGTATGGACGGGTTGGCATCAAGGGGCAAAATGGCAAGTACCTGCGGGGAGACCAGGGAGGCACGCTGATGGGTGACGGGCTCAGTGTGGATGCCTCGTCCCTGTGGGAGCACTGAGTATACCAGAGACACAGACTCAGAGTAACAAAATGTATCCTCCTGACACCTGTTCAGCCATTGACTTTACAGCTTTATGTTCTTCATTGACTTTCTATATTTATTTATTTTTTGTTTTGTTTTTGTGAGCATGAGAAATATTTGTTTTATTTGCTTCTAATAGTCAGAGGTCCCCCACTGCTTCATAAGATATTTTAGAACCTGATACTTTACTGTCATTTTTCAAATTAATTTCAATCAGGTTGGTTATTGATGCTGTCAAACTGCTCAGATGAAAGCTGTATTATCTGAAGCAAAGTTCTTAGGGGGCTTTCACACTGGCAGTTTAGTGCGGAATGGAGCACGGTTCGCATGAAAAATCGCTAATGTGAACGCTGTCATTGGACCCTGGTGAGCACTGGGGTACCGAACCTGAGACTACCTGGAGAAGGTGGTCTGAGTTCGGTTGCTCCCGAACTGTGGCGCGGTTCGCATGAATGTGCAAGCAACACGGACTCGGGTGCACACTTGTTCAGGAAGTAAAGTATCCCATGCATGCGTAACACTGTCGTTATCATTGTTTCCTCAACACTTATTATTATGCTGTGCATATAAGCACCAAAAAATTCCAGTGTTGCGTTGTGTTCTCCATGCGTTTTCCATGTGCGTTTGCGATGACGTTAGGTGATTGCAAACGCACCTGGGTTTGATACAACAATTGAGTGTGAAAGCAGACCAACGTTGCAGGTGTTGCTGGGAACAATCACGCTCGGGCTCGGACCGCAGCAAACGAACTCAATGTAAAAGCCCCCTTAGATTCTTATTAAATGAATAGTACTTCTGATCACTGGTTCCACTGGTTCTCAGTTCCAATCACCACCCACCACTCTGCATATTTGTCTCCCTTAATTAACACTCCTGGTTGAGATCATCAATGGTGAGAACGCAGGACTGTAATTAAGAAACTCTTTTTTTGACATATGTTTGTCAGAGGCCTGCAGCAGAAAGTGTCCCTGGATTCCACAGACCTCCATTAGGGGGCAGTTGGAAATATTGGTTTAGGGGTCCTGCCCCCATTATCAGATGCACAGGTGATGAGGGATGTTTGGTCATGTCAGACACCGAACTATTTGAAATATTTGAAATTTCTGAACATATGACAGGCTTACAGGTTTTCAAATATATAGCACAATTTCTACTATGGTGAATGTTTTGAGGTGTATATTTCTGTGGGTATAATTTTGCATCTGTCCAAGAGTTAATAATCTGGTGATTATACATATTTTGTCTTAATGTAGTTCCTAATTACTTATTTGAACAATTACAAGTGCATGAATACATCAAATTTACTATCAAATTGCTTTCTGTAATCTCAGATAATGTTGGCTAGTCATAGCATTAATAAGAGATCGGCCTCTAAGCACTCTGCAGGCTAAAGAAACAGAGCAGAGGAGTGTTTTCAGACCAGTGCTGCATTATAAGTAGTTCATGTTTTTTCAAGTGAGTGCTATGCGGTGGAAGTGTGCCTTCTGCTAATGCACAATCACATACAGGTTAAACCTGGGCAAAATGAGGGCATTTTTGATTAGTTTGAGTAAATTGGAATGTTTATGAAATGTGTTCAAAGTTTTGAGAAATGTGTCTGTTTCAAGAACTGAATGAAATGTATTCTGGGCCAAATGTATACTAAAAATGGAAATGTTAATAAATCAATTGCACTGCAAAAACCAAATCCTTAAGAGAAAAGTATAAAATGCTGACTACACCACCCCTTTTAAGTATGAGGAAATGAATACTCAATGGGAATTGGACACGCAGGCTTTTTACCGTGAAGGGTAAAGAGACATGGATATCAGTATGCAAAAATGTCTATGAACATTTTCCACAAACAGCAATCCACACTCCGTGCTTGAAACACCACTACCAGGGTACTTGCACAGCTAGCCTCCCAACTCAGGGCCCTGCAATCTAAAACAACACAAAAGACAACAATAAATCAATGAATCAAAAATAAATCAAAAATTATACTAGAACTTGATTGGATAAGACAGAATTCCCAAGATATTTATGATACAGAAAATTCAACAGTTGACAGCTGCCACTTACAAGAAAGAAAAACACAAAGCAAAAGGTTCACCACAAAATAAATTATGAAATGATCACAAATTTAAAATTTTACAAAAAATTAATAGTTTAAACTTTAGATTGGCTACTGCAAAAACATGAAGAAATAATTAATAGATAATTTGTTAAGATGTACAAATAGAGGTCTACACAGCAAACAAAGACCAATAAATATAGATCATATGAAGTGAAAGTTAACTGACATTTGTAAACATTTATTTTAAAATAAATAATATGTAAATCATTAGGTAATGTTTAGTAAGTTCATTAGTAAACATTAATAAGGACATTATCTCATATTTCTAGCTATGTGAATATATATTCACATAGAAACTCTAGTAAACATCTGTCAGTGTTTTCTCTACTTCCTGTTGGCCTTCTGTAGCAAATTGTAGCTCCGTGTAGCTGTTTTTATTTTATTTTTTTCTCTAGAATCTTTATCTTACTATCACTCTCTGTTTTTTAAAGTGGTAAAATATAACTTAATTCACACCATATTTCTGATATTATCGATCAATCTTATCAGATTAACTTTGATCGTTCACTTTTATTTTATTTACGTGAGTGCAGTACACCTGCAAAGCGTTAGCACTCGTTAGCTTGTCATTAGCGTTTTCATTCGAACCTATCGCTGTCTTCTTTTCTCCTCTCCCTCGCTCCAGTTTTTCACAAGTTCATCAAACAACCGCAGTAAGAATTTTCATCAAGCACGGTGAGTAATGGCTTCTCCTGCTATTGTTATTTGCACCTCTTGCCACATATACAGTTTATCTATCTCTGTCGCTGATGAGGGATTCACATGTGATAAATGCAGGGAAATAGTTAGGCTGACAGAGAAGATTTCAGAATTAGAGACACGCATCCAAACTTTAATTGAGGACAGTAAGAATGTTAGGGCTCTAGATACGGCTTTGGATGCGTCTAGCTCAGGGATTCCTGTACATTGTTCGGTTCCGGAAACAGAGCCCCAGCAGCAGGGCAACTGGGTGACGGTGAGGCAGCGTAGTCGTGGGTCAAAACACCGCTCTTCTGTTCCGATCAAAACATTAAACAGGTTCTCCCCAGTCAGTGATGCACCCACTGAGAAACCTGATGAAAGTGCTCTAGTTATTGGTGATTCTATTGTACGGAACGTGAATATAGAGACACCAGCCACCATAGTCAAATGTTTACCGGGAGCCAGAGCGCCTGACATCTTGGCAAATTTAAAAGTGCTGGCTAATGCTAAACGTAAATACAGTAAGATTGTTATTCATGCCGGCGCTAATGATGTTCGACTTCGCCAGTCGGAGATCACTAAAAATAACATTAAAGAGGTGTGTGAACTTGCAAGCACGATGTCAGACACTGTAATATGCTCTGGTCCCCTCCCTGCTTACCGTGGTGATGAGATGCATAGCAGATTGTCATCGCTCAATGGCTGGATGTCTAAGTGGTGCCCACAGAATAACATAGGTTTCATAGACAATTGGACGAGCTTTTGGGGCAGACCTGACCTGTTGAAAAGAGATGGTCTTCATCCCTCCTGGGGTGGCGCCACTCTTCTCTCTAGAAATATGGCAAATAGTCTTAGTGTTTATACTTGACTAACTGGGGCCCAGGTCAGGAAGCAGACAGACTGGCTAAACCGACCGTCTGCTAGCTGCCTCCCGTCACAGAGGTCAGTTAATTCTCAGCACATAGAGACTTTTTCACCTAGATATCACACTATAGAGACTGTGTCTGTTCCCCGAACTAGAAAATACAAAAAACGTCCAAACCAAGTTAAGATTAACAATTTAATTGAGGTTCAACAAATAAAAAACAGAAGCAATATGGATAAACAAATGATAAAGCTTGGCTTATTGAATATCAGATCCCTTTCTACGAAAACACTTTTTGTAAATAATATGATCACTGATCATAATATAGATGTACTCTGTTTGACAGAAACCTGGCTAAAACCTGATGATTACATTATTTTAAATGAGTCCACCCCCCAAGATTACTGTTATAAACATGAGCCACGTCTAAAAGGCAAAGGTGGAGGTCTTGCTTCAATTTATAACAACGTTTTCAGGATTTCTCAGAGGGCAGGCTTCAAGTATAACTCATTTGAAGTAATGGTACTTCATATAACATTATCCAAAGAAACAAATGTTAATGATAAATCCCCTGTTATGTTTGTACTGGCTACTGTATACATGCCACCAGGGCACCATACAGACTTTATTAAAGAGTTTGGTGATTTTACATCCGATTTAGTTCTGGCTGCAGATAAAGTTTTAATAGTTGGTGATTTTAATATCCATGTTGATAATGAAAACGATGCATTGGGATCAGCATTTATAGACATTCTGAACTCTATTGGTGTGAGACAACACGTTTCAGGACCTACTCATTGTCGAAATCATACTCTAGATTTAATACTGTCACATGGAATTGATGTTGATGGTGTTGAAATTATTCAGCCAAGTGATGATATCTCAGATCATTATTTAGTTCTTTGCAAAATTCATATAGCCAAAATTGTAAATTCTACTTCTTGTTACAAGTATGGAAGAACCATCACTTCTACCACAAAAGACTGCTTTTTAAGTTATCTTCCTGATGTATCCAAATTCCTTAGCATATCCAAAACCTCAGAACAACTTGATGATGTAACAGAAACTATGGACTCTCTCTTTTCTAGCACTTTAAATAAAGTTGCTCCTTTACGCTTAAGGAAGGTTAAGGAAAACAGTTTGACACCATGGTATAATGAGCATACTCGCACCCTAAAGAGAGCAGCCCGAAAAATAGAGCGCAGCTGGAGGAAAACAAAACTAGAGGTATTTCGTATTGCTTGGCGGGAAAGTAACATATCCTACAGAAAAGCATTAAAAACTGCTAGATCCGATTACTTTTCTTCTCTTTTAGAAGAAAACAAACATAACCCCAGGTATTTATTCAATACAGTGGCTAAATTAACGAAAAATAAAGCCTCAACAAGTGTTGACATTTCCCAACACCACAGCAGTAATGACTTTATGAACTACTTTACTTCTAAAATCAATACTATTAGAGATAAAATTGCAACCATTCAGCCGTCAGCTACAGTATCACATCAGACAGTGCACTATAGATCCCCTGAGGAACAGTTCCACTCATTCTCTACTATAGGAGAGGAAGAATTGTATAAACTTGTTAAATCATCTAAACCAACAACATGTATGTTAGACCCTATACCATCTAAGCTCCTGAAAGAGGTGCTTCCAGAGGTCATAGATCCTCTTCTGACTATTATTAATTCCTCATTGTCATTAGGATATGTCCCCAAAACCTTCAAACTGGCTGTTATTAAGCCTCTCATCAAAAAACCACAACTTGACCCCAAAGAACTAGTTAATTATAGACCAATCTCAAATCTCCCTTTTCTGTCCAAGATACTAGAAAAGGTGGTATCCACACAATTATATTCCTTCTTAGAGAAAAATGGTATATGTGAGGATTTCCAGTCAGGATTTAGACCGTATCATAGTACTGAGACTGCTCTTCTTAGAGTTACAAATGATCTGCTCTTATCATCTGATCGTGGGTGTATCTCTCAACCTGGTCTCACAGAATTCCGTGAAATGAACACGGCCCCTTAACTCAAAATCCGTGACAGTTTCACGGAATCGCCGAAAATTCCGTGATGTGCCCACGGAAGTGATCCCTATGTAAGTCAATGACAGGCAGCATCCGTGGTCCACACACGGATTCCCTGTTCCAACAATTGCGCTCCCCCGGTTGACGTCGTTTTATAATTTGGAAACGTATCGCTTTAAATATTCTGAGTTTACTTAAAGTACTTCACTTTAAATATTTGGTTTTAAAGTGATTTTAACTTGATATTGCATTGTTCTGTCGTCGTTTGATCGCTAGGATAACTTCTGGTCACCCTGTTCCGTGACGGTACCACGGAATATGCAGTAGATTGTTTCACCTTCACTGGACGATATTGCCTATTGCTGATTTTGACACTTTAAGTAGGCTATTCAAGTTGTCTGTGTTTGCGATGCAATGTAGCCCAATTAAACTGTGAACCTCTTATCCCCCCTGATCAGTTTGTATAGCCTTTTGCATATTGTGAAATTCTGTGATGGCACCACGGATTCTTCCGTGGTGGACACACGGATAACCGGATCACTTGCGCTCCCCCAATTGACGTCGTTTTATAATTTGGAAACGTATGGCTTTAAATATTCCGAGTTTACTTAAAGTACTTCACTTGAAATGTTTAGTTTTAAAGGGATTTTAACTTGATATTGCATTGTTTAATCGCTATGATGACTTCTGGTCACCACGTTCCGTGACGGTACCACGGAATATTCAGTAGATTGTTTCACCTTCACTGGACGATATTGCCTATTGCTGATTTTGACACATTAAGTAGGCTATTCAAGTTTGCGATGCAATGTAGCCCAATTAAACTGTGAACCTCTTATCCCCCCTGATCAGTTTGTATAGCCTTTTGCATATTGTGAAATTCTGTGATGGCACCACGGATTCTTCCGTGGTGGACACACGGATAACCGGATCACTTGCGCTCCCCCAATTGACGTCGTTTTATAATTTGGAAACGTATGGCTTTAAATATTCTGAGTTTACTTAAAGTACTTCAGTTTAAATGTTTAGTCTCAAAGGGATTTTAACTTGATATTGCACTGTTCTGTCGTCGTTTAATCGCTATGATAGCTTCTGGTCACCTCATTCCGTGACGGTACCACGGAATATTCAGTAGATTGTTTCACCTTCACTGGACGATATTGCCTATTGCTGATTTTGACACTTTAAGTAGGCTATTCAAGTTGTCTGTGTTTGCGATGCAATGTAGCCCAATTAAACTGTGAACCTCTTATCCCCCCCTGATCAGTTTTGTATAGCCCTTTGCATATTGTGAAATTCTGTGATGGCACCACGGATTATTCCGTGGTGGACACACGGATAACCGGATCACTAGAGGCAGGCTTGATCAATCAAACTCCCCACCTCTCCACCCATCAGCCACCCCTTAGCCTTAGTTTAAATACTATTTGGACTAATTTACTATTATTATTATTATTATTTTTTTTTTTTTACTGTTCACGGAATTGACAGATAGGCATATACAAACAACAAAACACGATAAAGATTAATAATAAATGAATGTTAAATCAGATGAGTCTGTTGCCATGACGGCGACACGTCACACTTCCGTACGCGCATCCTAGAATTTCGCGGTTTTTACAGCCATTGCGAGGATCACCTCTACAGATCGGGTATGTATATCAAGCCTGCGTTACGTATTTATTTACATCACCTTTATTGTTTATTGCGTTCACCCTGGGGATTAGTTTGTGTTTGTTGTGTTGCAATAGAACTCACACTGTTGAGCTCTAAAAAACGATCTCCATAAAGATTAAAATTAAAATTACATCATCATAGAGACAAATGTTCTCTTTGTTTTCTTTTGATTCAAATGTAATTAGTAAATAACTGTAGTCCAATATTTGTGAGTTAATTAATGTCTTTTTTTCTCAGAGATCTAATGATGCTTTCTTGTCTGTTCTACAGATTATTTGCTGTTCTTCATAAACTCTTTTATATAGACTCTTACATAGAAAACAAAGGCACTTTTAAGAGCCACTCTTTCAATCTCTCTGTCTCTCTCACTCTGTTTCTCTCTAGTCTCTCACTCTCACTCAGCCTCCCCTCCCCCTCACACACACACACACACACACACACTCATCTTCATATCTGTATTGTGTGTCTATTGTCTGTATTTTTGTATTGTATCTGTGAGTGTGCACCATGTCGGAAAAACACTCAAGAGTCTTTGAAGATCCCAGTGAGGTCAGGGGGCATATGGCTGCCGAAATAAGCAAGGCTCTTCTCCATGAGGCCAGGGTGAGACATTTTATACACTTACACCCATGTCTTACAAAATTACATATTGTTTGTTTGTTGTAGTTGCTGTTGAGGTATGATGTTCTACACATTTAATGTATATTGGAGTAGTGTAGTATTTTATATTTTGTAGTTTTTGATTTGTGTTTTTTTTATTGTTAGTTACTTTGGAAAAAAGCATCCATCAAACATAACCATAAGTTAGTCTGATATTCTAGCAGAAAACATTAATATTTTATTTTCATATAGGCTGCAATGGCAATGGCAATGGAAAGCCATGTCCCTCAAAAAAGAAAGAGGACTATGAAAAAGAAAGCAGTCGCAAGCGCAGCGGCCATAAGTAACAGACGTAAGAAACGTCAAAAAGCAGAACGCCGTGCATTAGGTTTGTTGTTTATAGCACTGTTGTGATAGTTTAATAACGGTAATTATCTAAATGTTGGTGAGTGAAAAGATGGTTTGAGCTCACTGAGCCAGATGTATGATGGAATTTTGTGAATTTTCTGGACTAAAATATATGATGCTTTAAGACCCTGATAGAATAGATAACCAAATGTATTGGCCTTTACAGCTTCCGAAGTTCAATTGAACACAGTGTCTGAGGAAGTCCCTCAGATAGAAGAAGAGATGACTGCAAGTCTTGGTGAGTATGTCTGTAATATCCCTAAGACTACATTTCCTATTCCTCCATATAAACAACTTTTCTAATGACCTTGTAAACTTTTCCTTGATTCATTGTTGTTGATGTCTCACACTTCTTCTCCACGCAACTACATTAAAAGTGGTTTGTGTTTCTATTTTGTTGTAGACAGAACATGTGCATTATATTCTGATTTTTGACAATTCTGCACTCAGTGCTTTTGCAGAGGCGTTAATTCTTGCCTAGTTTGGGAAGTGAAGTGATAGACACTCCAACTTTTCATTTCAAACTGGTATATTATCGGAAGCATATTACATGGTTTGTGATACCATGAGCAAGTCCATATACAGTACATTAAACCAACATTGAATGGACACTGTAGTGTATGGCTTGGTCAAAGTCAGATTTTAAGTCATAATTATTGTCGTACCATTCAGTATTAAGTCATTTTGATCCATTGTGCCTTCACTCAATCGAAGGGTTGTTTAACCCTATTTATTTATTATATTTATTTATTTTCATTTATTTTCAGAAACGCGTCTTCAAGAGTTGAGGGACACTCTTGTTGAGGTTAATGTGGCAGCTGAAAAAACAGCATGGGCACAGCGGCAGCTACACGCTGATACAAGGGCAAAAGCAGCAAGGCCAGTGCTGCTTGATGCTAAACTGTCCGCTGAAAGAGACATCAACCAAAAATGCCACAGGTGCGGCGCTGGAGAGGCAGTAATTAGGTGCCTGGATTGTGTGCCACTGGACATGGAGTTTCTATGTGGAGGATGCGACATGGAGGCTCACAAAAAGAATGTGTTCCACGACAGGGAGGCACTTTTCCATGGCTACCTGGAGCCTATTCCCCCCACAAAGGCTGTGGGGATGGGTGAAAATGGCCAGCCTCACTTTTGTGAGCAGGGTATGTGTTTAATAACAATTTCTGTTGACTAGTAAAGAGTAATTACACAAATATTCTTTGTTGATAGACTTTGTCAATGGAAAAGGTTTAAACTCTTAATTTGAATCTCTCTTTGACTGAAGAAATTGTTTTTGTTTGGCTTTGACTATGAAACGTGCTATTAGTAAGAAAACAGTGATAATGACATATGGTAGAGCTATTTTGTAGATGTTTGTTTTGAATCACTAGTATAGATATACCTTCTCGATTGAGGAAAAATGTAACAACCTCTTTGCATTGCAGTATGTCAGTTGCCCTTGCCCGCACGTAGGGTAATATGCGAGTGCACCCATGAGATTGAGGTCACCTCTGGCAAGCATATTTCTGTGGTCACCATGAATGGTAAGTTTGAAAAGTCCTGCTTTTTGTTTTGTTGTACTGCAGAAGTTAACAATTGCAATCAAGGCAAAGCTTTTCTCATGAATAATATACCAATTACCAAATGCCAATGCCATATCAAATACTACAGTGAATGAATAATGCACAGTTGAGTTGGAAAAAGTTGATTCTTTGAAGCACGTTTAATGTGTCTCTTTTTTCACAGGACGATATGATGTCTGTTTGCCCCGTAAAGTTTGTCCTACCTGCCTTGTGGAATGGACCCCAGGGGTGAAAGAGCTCCTTAGGTATCGTTACTGGCCAAGCACAACAAACTGCCAGACACTATATAGTTTTGACGTCTTCGAAGCATTTGCTCACCTTAAAGTATCGGCTCCTTCGATGTCAAGAAATGCCTTTTTAAAGCTACTGGAGCACCGTTCTGTTCAGGCTGGAAGGGTAGATCTGCTTGAATCATTGTAACACATAATCATATTACTGTATCTGTAATATTGTAATATTTATTTTCTGTAAACACTAATAATTGTTTTTATGTCATAGCCGGGAAATGTCTGTGCAGATACGTTCCAGAAAAGTTTTTTCGAATATTGCTTTTGCAAGCATACAGAAGAGGTGATGTGTGAAGTAAATGACTTTTACTGTCCAGCATGTCACCCAGACATGTTGGCAGTGTGTTGCGATGGCAATCGCAAACATTATCGCTTCAAAAAATCAAGGGGGTATGTTCATATTACACAGGCATTAATGTCAATATCAAAACCACAGCAATGTCATAGAAATAGTTGCATGTAGAGTAATGTTTGGTCAGTTAAAAAAGGATTTTTTTTTGTGATCAATTTTAATGGACAGAAATGAGGAACAGTCTCTGTACAAGGGATTATTTCTTGCCAAAGATGAGGAGGTATCAGCCTTTCTAAACAACGTCAGAGGCAGCAGCATGACAAGAGTATGTCTAATATTGCATATTAAGACAGTATATCTACTGCTTATGTTTGTGTCTTTTCTGTTTTCTATTTGTTAAGACGAGTGATATCTGACTTTACAGGCAGATAACAGTGGAACATGTGGTGTTTCAAGGTTCAGGGCGAGTAAGGAGACGTCAAAAAAATCATCGTCCAAAATAGATGAAGAGGGGATACAAGTGGCAGTCTGCAGGTATGTGAGTAGATCATAAGTGTGCAATTGTACAGATGCCACTTGTCACACGCTGTGGAAACTCAGTTGTGGATATATGTATCAGAGTCGTGTTTAATTTCCTTATTGGAAGTAAAGTCCTTTCCATCCTTCGGATGAGACATTAAACAGAGGTCCTGACTCTCTGTGGTCATTAAAAAATCCCAGGATGTCCTTTGAAAAAAGAGTAGGGGTGACATCCTGGCCAAATTTGCCCCTTGGCCTCTGCCCATCATGGCCTCCTAATCATCCCCATATTGGCTTCATCACTTTAATTATTTAATATTTAATTACACTTGAATTATTATTAAAGTAAATCCCGTTAATATATTTTTTTCCCAAGAAGATTGTTTTAAAGCTTAGTTAGTCACATATGTACAGATTGATGGGGAAATGTGTGTGTGGGGGAGAGAGAGAGAGAGTGTGTGTGTGTGTGTGTGTGTGTGTGTGTGTGTGTGAATGGATATAAGCTTTGAATAGAGGGTTTTGATTAGTTTTGCTTTCCACAGGTCTTATTGTGTAAATTGATTATTAACCATATTGCCCTCTTGTGTATCAGACACGGGATATTGCTGCGAGGACTGAACCACTACCGTGGCGAGGTCTTCGCCTACCCAATGTTTTTACAGAGGGAATTGTCAGAGAGGGCCAATGTCACTTTCTTCTGCATGGATGTTGTCTGCAGGTAATTTTTCTATTATCATATTGAAACTCGATCAACCTACTGTACATTAAATGACAAATGCCTGTTTTTTTTTTCACTCGTTTTATATTGATGGCCAGGCAAAGTTTTAGTTAATGCCTACTAATGCTGTGCTTCTTTTTAGGTACTGGCCATACCTAAGCAAAGTGACTGAAGAATCATCAGATCTTCAACCGCTGATGGAAATGAGGCCATTTCTCAGTGTGATGCATGCCAAAGCTCATACAGCAAAATGCGAGGTACCTCAAATTGATACTGAAATTCAGATGCGAAAAGTTGAGCAATTATTATTTTTTATTATTTTAACCTGGTATTAGTGGCAATATACTAAATTGTAAGTCTGTGATTATGATATTTTATGTAGTATATTTTGCAGATAAAATATGACACCTTTAATGTGAAAGTGGTTTTAATGTGCACATAATTCATGATTGCATAACATTAGATTTTTAAAGTTATGGTATGAAATTAATCCAACACTATGCTGCAGGTGAGATGGGGTGGCAGGAATCAGGATGGAGCAGGGAACACTGTTGGAGAGGAAGTTGAACAAGTATGTTATTACCGACATTAATTGTAACTATGTAGATATAGGAGACTTCACTGATACATTTATGTGAGAGACAAGCAGAGTGTGAAGGATAAAGTACATCAGGGTATCAAACAAAGATCCATGCTTGCTCGGATGACCATCAGATCACTATCTGAACTGTAGTTGCAACACACATTATGTCTGAGTAAAAAGTGAAGTCATCAGTGGTGGTTTATGCATGATGCATCACTATTTCAAGCTTCTTTCCCTCTGAGCTGCACTATTTAATTATATACACTCTTTTGATCCTGTTAGGGAAATTCAGTCTCTGCATTTAACCTATCCGTGAATTAGAGACGCACATACACAGCACACAGTGAGGTGGCACAGACTATCTCCTAACCACTTAAAAGCAGTGGTGGACAGTCAGCTGCTGCGGCGCCCGGGGAGCAGTGAAGGGTTTAGTGTCTTGCTCAAGGGAATCTTAGCCGTGGATGTGGACGGGACTGCGATGTTCAACAACTTTCCCCACCAACTTTCACTTTTTACACAACCACTTTCCTCTTGGTCGGCATTCGAACAAGTCGAACGCCCAAGGCACTAACCAGTAGGCCATGGTTGACTTTCCAACCTTTCATGGGATTCTATGAAAATGCCGACTGTCACAGCTCTGGCATGCCATTGTGAGGTTTTAAAATGTAGACCCAATTGGCAAGATCCAGCATTGCTCCCAACTTTGAAAAATTGGGCTCGATCTTTCCAATTTGATGTCTATGGCTATGGCTGAAAGGGTGTGGTTGTTTTAGTTTGCATGGCATTCTAAGGTGGAGAGCTAGTTGACGATAAGATATTACTTAAATATTAAGTATGGCTACATGTTCACATATACATATGTTTTGGTTTACTTGTTGTTGGATTTTTTGGTAATGTTATATAGAAATGCATTCATTTCTTTATTGTTTATCTAGGTAAACAGCTTTCTCTCCAGGGCAGCTCTTGTCACAAAGTACATGACAAAGGCAGGTTGGTATGACACATTACAAACCATACGCTGTGATGAGGTATTTCTGACTTCTAAAATGTCATTTTCCTGTTCTCCTTGCACTAAAGTAATTGTTGTGTTAGGTCGTGTCTAACTGCAATGGTCTTTCTCATGTAAATTGATCCAATCACGCATGCAGATTTATTTTTTTAATCAGGGAGAGAGAATATGCTCACTCAACAGGCCATGGGGTGGAACAGAAAAAAGACAGAGAATCTTCACAAAGTCTTGGCCTGCAGATACATCAAAGTAAGGACATTTCCTAATGGTCCTCTTGCCTGACACAACATACATTTTAACAACAAACAGCAGAGCTGTAGTCCATCCATCTGTAATGAGCTCATTCATCCATTCATTTATAAACTGTAGGTGAAGGAATTTCTTGATCCCGGTATTGGCTGAAAGCTTGCATGATATTTTTTTTTATTTTTGTGTGATTTAAAGATCTCCGAGAGGGCAAAGCTGGAAGTTGCCAGCTTCAGTGATTTCCGCCAGAAGAATAACATCACTGAACAAACAGCAAAGCAGTGGGTGTGTGATGTTCAGCAGTGGGCACTCACAGGTAAATCATGCATAGTGCTCAGACTTTACACAAATACAACTGTTAATTACTTTGTTCAAATATGAACTACATAAGGTGATCAGAATTTTTTAAATGAAACAATTGCTTAATTGTGTTACCTATTTAGAGCCAGGGAGCACAACAGAACAGGGAGCAACAGAGGACCTCAGGGCTGAGATAGAGAGCATCATAGTGGCCCTGCTACGCAAGAAGCAGGACCTCTATCGTCAGCATGGTTGGTTGACTGATATTCAAATGGTACATTGCAAATGCAAACAAACAAAAACTGTTTTCCTGATAGTTTTCTTATTTCACTTTGCAGATAGCAACCAGACAAGACAGAGAAAAAGAAGAAAAATAAGAGAATTAAAAAAAAAAATGAAACAAAAGATCCTGCTGTACAATGCTAGTGCAGAGGACACAATTGACGAGGAGTTGGCCTCAAATTTGACAGAGGACTACATCCTGCCTTGGGAGAGACGTGAGGATGGTATGGTAGTCCTGACATGTTCTCTAAAATGTATGCCTGAACATAAACAAAAAAAAAAATAACAGTGAAGTGCGCACACTGCATACTAGATAGATTTATTAAAAGCACAGCGTTTCGACCATCAGGTCTTAATCAGGTGCAAATGATGCAACATTTGCACCTGATTAAGACCTGATGGTCGAAATGTTGTGCTTTTAATAAATCTATCTAGCATGCAGTGTGCGCACTTCACCGGTGTTTTTTTTTTTTTTTTTTTTTTTTTTTTTTGTTATTTTGATGTCCTGCACCTGAGCCCAATTTTGGTGTTTGGGATGTCCATACCAGTTTTGTAATTTTGGGCTTATAACTTAATCATCATAAATACTAAATAACTTTTTCATATTTCCATCAATTCCCTCTACCTAAAGGTCACTCCTTCAGGCTAAAACGGTCTCTTTTTGACCAAATGATGCTTATTAGACGCCTTGAGGAGGAGCAGAGCATCCTGGTGAAGGAGATGTCTCAACACATCACGTCTCTCCGTAAGGAGATAAAGGGAGTGGAGAAACTGAAAGAGAACATCAGAATGGGCTGTAAGTCAAATTTGGATTTTTTTTTTTTCTCACTAACATATGTATAGTCCCTTTTCTACAGACTGGTACCAGTTCACCTCACCACAACACGACTCTACTCGGTTTGGTTTCAAACATTTCGTTTTCCACTGCATGAAAGTACCATTTCATGTAACTGGTTCTTATAAGTAAACTATCCTAGCATCACCAACGTGGAAAAGATGGTAACAGCAATCACTACAGCAGAACAGATCAAATCAAAAGTATTCTGAATTCATCACAATACACATTTTTGGGGAGATGGCAATATTTACTCTATCAGCGTCCTGTCATGCTAACACTGAGCTGTTGCTGAGGGCATGCTCAGAACGTTAACATTACGATGCTAGCGATAACAATGACCACAGAGCTATCTCCAATATTTACACATCATTGTTGGAACTTCAACAGAAGTGGAACCAAAAGTGCTTGGTACCAGAGTCAAGTGGAGCTGGTACCAGTAGCTATATGCATATGACAATAAAATGGCCTTGAATTCCGTGTTTAAGTTTTCTTGCAACAAATAAACAAGAAATTGAGTAACATCTTTCTGTCATGTGTGGTTCTACATGCTATAATTTTGGAACAATACTTGTAATTCTTATGTTTATGTATGTTACAGATTTTGGTGACATGTCAGAGGATGCTGCAGCTGGTTTGAAAAGTGTCCTCATGCGGAGGTCCTCTGCACTGGAGAGTTTATGCCAACAAGCTGTGAGCACGTATAGTGCTATAGTTGATGACCTCCAGTTACAGGACACAGAATGCAGAACGGACACTGATGATGAATATGACCTTAGTAGTCCAGAGTCAGAAGAAGATTAGAAAGGAGACCATTCTGTTTTGTTTTTTGTTTTGTTTTGTTTTTAAAATCTGTAAACTTTACATTATCTCTCACCCTCCCTAAATCATAACAACTCCTACCCAGAACAGTGCTTGTTCATTCTTCACACATCAGGCAAAAGATACAGAGGCATCACTAGCAGGAACATTATGATTCAGGGATAGTACCTACCCCAGGTTGCGTGGCCCCGCCTTCCTATGCACATCCGCTCGATTATCATCTCCCTACAGTACTAGTTTGGATTTGATTCTGATTCCATTGAGCTGGGCTGAGTTTCCCGATAACGTTGTCTCTTAGCGCGCTACGAAAACTCTTAAGGTATAACTTAACTGAAAAGGTATACCATTTCTAGGCGTGTTCCCCGAACTATGCCTTAGGAAGCTGTTTAAGATATACCTTCTTACGTGCGACGTTACCCGGCTCTGTCCGTGTCGATGGTGCTGAATCTGCTGATATCGATGCCTCGAGAATCAATTATTCTCTCGTGCAGAGGCTGTTTATGTGAGAAAGCGGTGTTCTTTATAAAAGAAGCACTTCAGAAATAGTTGAAATTGCAATTATTAGGGCTCATGGGATATTATAAAAAATAACCCAAACTATAATAGCCTATTATAGCCAAGCCTACATATTTTAAATAGTATCATGTATTGCTGCCATAATAACCATTTCAATTATTTATGTGCTTTCTTCTCTTTCCCATTTTTGTTCGCTGAGGTGGAGCTGTGGTGAAATATTGTTCTTGTAAATACTTTCCAGCATTTCAGTAATAAAAGTTTAAATCTAACGTAGCCTACGGTGCTCGGCAGTGATCAAAAATGATTTAAACAGTGGATTTTGAATCTCTTCTTGTAAACTCGGACATGTGGATTCAGACGGCAATTAAATTAACGTAGGCTACGACCTGTTTGTCAAAAAAACAGTAGGTACTAATTTGGCCAGGGTTTTTTACGCGGGTTGGGTGAGGAAAAAACACTGATATTATGGATTCGTACTATAATAACCGACTTACTGTACGAGACCATGAGAAACAATATTAGCGTCCGAATAGGACTTAACTGACAGTAGCCTATGCTTTCACTGGCCTTTAAAAGTGCTCTTTAATTAAAATAAATGTATAGAATTTTATTATATATAATAATATAATTAAAATTCTATTAACAATCAGTGTAATGACAATTTTATTCTTTGCATGAAAACACTTGAATTAGCCTAATTGAACACTGTCTGGGTGTATTAAAACTTCAGAATTATATTCATATAGACCCACAACAGTGATAAGGTAAAGCTAAGATTGGTCCAGACCAACCTTACGGAAGTATGACTTACAGAAGGTATGCTTAACTAAGAACGTTTCGGGAAACACGTATTAACGATAAGGTACAGCTTAATGTGTAACTTAAGAACGACGTAGCGTTAAGAAGGTTTCGGGAAACCCAGCCCTGGTTGTCTCCGGTGGAAAGGAGTTGTGAACGCTGATTTAGAATGCTATCAGTCAAGGGATGATCCTATCTTTTTAAACTTCAACACCTCCAGCAAGCAATAATTCATCGCTACCGAATGGCCAGACCCAGGCTACCTTTTATTACCAGGCTACCCCCCAGGCTGTCAGACACGTAAATATGCACTAACCCTATGATAATTCAGTTATCAACATTAGGTTTTGTTAAATGTGAAACTATTTTGCACTGCAACTACATGTACTACAATCATGAGTGTGTACACTATATCAATGCAATATCTACTGAATGGATTGGCCCTCTGCATGGACTGTTGGACATGGACTGTTTTATGCATTCTGGACTGTGACTTTTCAACCTCAACTTCAGCACTTAAAGGACAATATGGAGCTCATTAATGCTCTATTGAATTTTCTTGTGTTGGATGTGTGTTGTGGTACATGTGAGCACACAAAGAGAGATTTCTTTCAACCGTGGAAATGGCTACAATAAACTTGAATGTGAATTTGAAAATGTCATAAATTATTTGTGATTGTAATTGAAGTGCATAAAGTACATAATTGCCTAGTAGTCTTCATTGAAAATCTACATTTTACAGTATACTGTCACATAATAAAAACTCTTCAGGATGCTGAAGTGGCACTGGTGAAATACATCAAAATCATTAATTGTCCATGGGACCTGGTGTCACTTGGCAGTATTTAACACGCTGTGATGGACTTGACAGGTTAGAGCTTTGATAAAAAGCCATGAATCTGTTATTCATATATTCAAAACAAATGTATTTAAGCAGGATAGTATTCAAATTAATATGAAAAAAGTGAACCTTTCATTAAGGGTGCTGATAGGTTCAGAGTTGGAAACAGGACAAGATCGTAGCCAGTGTCTGAAAGTATAATAAAGCTGCATGCCAGATGTCCACCACCACTGTTGTCACTCATGGATCCCTATCAGTTTGCTTACAAGGCTGTGGAAAATACCATCAACCTAGCTGTTTACTCTGCTACGAGTCAATTAACACCTATGCATGCATAACTTAGCATAGAACATGATAGATCCTCTCAATCTGTTCTCCAGCCTGCAAGTCATGAGCAGCAATATAGCTCTGTGTCACTTGATACTTGACTATCAGAGGAATATAATTGAATCAATTTTAACAATACGGAAGCATGCCCTCAACACGGATAGGCCACCACAAGGCTGTAAGGAGGCAGTAGGAGCAAAAACTGTATTCTACTGTCGCTGGTGGCTGGTGCCACTCACCTACTGTCCTGTACACTGTCCTGCGCCACTCACTTATTGTCCTGTGCCACTGGTTTATGGTCCCGCACCACTGTCCCGTGAGACTTACAAATTGTTAAAAACCTAACCCTGAACCCTAAACCTAATCCTAGGACAGTGACAAATGACTAGGGACAGTAGGCACATCATACGAGACGGGACATTGGGTGAGTGCCATGTGAGAGTAGGCAAGTGTCACAAAACAGCATGAGTTGTGTAGGACAGTGCATGGGACAGCAAGTCAGTGGCACAGTGCACAGGACAGGTGGCATAAGACAGTTGATGAGTGGCGCAGCACAGGTCACGAGGCAGTGGATCAGTGGTGCAAACTACCAGCAACTATTGCTCCTACTGCTGGAGGAGAAACGACCAAGATCAAGTTTGCAGGTGATACCCCCATCATCAGTCCCATCAGAGATGAGTCTAAGTGCTCCATGGAGGTGAATTGGGATGTAGAATGGAGTACCAACAGCAAATTTCATCTTGAGAAGGATGCCAAAGTCCCAGTTATTATAGTTGACTATCCCATAACCCTGATACTCTCTGATACTCCCCCTGATGTCTCACATCAGACATAATTAATTGAATTGAAATGGGATATTAACATCCCACCTTATGAACAGGCACAGAAAAAAAAAAAACACATTAAACACAACAAACTCTTCTAAAGCCATATATCTTATTCATCACTGCCTGGTATGGAAGGTCTGACAGACAGTCACACTGAATGGAAATGAGAGAGGATTGACACAAAAGTCCCTGTATTTAGAAATAATGTATATATGCATAATTTCCAGTGAATAAAATAAAATTATGAAAGGATATTTAAAGGTCTTCTTGTTGTAACCCCCCTTCCCCCCTAATTAAGTCTAATTTCATTATATATTATTTTGACCCAGCCCTTCCCTGGATACACATCAGCTTAACCACTATCATGCAAGGACAAATTTAATATTTTGGCAGCATTTACACTACCCATGTTAAAGTGTAGATTTGTCTTTGTGTTTTCTATAAAGATGGTCTGCTCAACATCAAGAGAAAAAAGGACATTACACCTGTGACTGAGCAGTAATAACTACCACTATGATGGGGAAACTGATGGGAGTCATGGGACAGGACAGTGAGGACACTGTAGGAAGGATGAATAAGAACCTGGTCACTGTAAAGGATATACACTATTGTCCATGAGGCAGATTCTGTCCATTATGACTGGTATTAGCAAACATCACTATTTAACAAATGAATGGAGGACATAATCCATATTAATCACATCTAGAGTGCATTCACCTCTAGCAACTACTATAGTGTATTATGGTTAGGAATTAATAGGAAGATTCATTGTATACAACAGCCTGCTTTGTCTTAGTAGATTACTGTAGCCTATGACATTTCATCACATGACCTGGAGCATTTTGCTTTGTTGTTTAAAGTTATTGCAATTCAGCAATGACTGACTGTCATTGAGCTGAGCCCCATTTCATACATAACTTGAACCATGTTTGAGAGACAATGAGCCCTATTTTAACGATCTGAAACGCAAGTATCAAACGTGTAATGCAAGTAACTCTGGGATCTTGGGCGCTATTGCTATTATACCAGCGGGACTCTTGCACCCGACGCAAATCTAAAATGTGTTGGTCTGAAGTAGCTACATTATTCATAGGTGTGGTTTGGGCGTAACGTGAAATAAACCAATCAGAGCGACATCTCACATTCCCTTTAAGAGCAGGCGCGCTTGTTCAATTGATTATAACGGCGGATTTGCCAGACGCGCGCCAGGAGCGGTTCACAGCCGAGGAGACCGACGTTCTCGTCAGGGCCGTAAAAGACGTGACTTTGGGGATGGAGAACACACAGGCGTTTAAACAGGCGTATAAAAATTTGGGTAAATGTGTAAGCTAGATTATGCCTATTTTTTCTCATATTCATGGACACAACAATGATTCCCCTTGTATGTGAATATTTTTTTCTTGTAATAATTTATGGTTTTCTAAAAATGAGAACTGCTGCGTCTGTGTGTAGGCTAGATGAGATAAGCAAAGTGTGCGCGTTGTGCACACTCTACATTGATTGCATTGATGCGCAAACGACCACTGATTTTAGAACATGTTTTTTTCCTAGTCAGTGGCGAAATTGTTTTCTAAACCTGCATAATAGAACCAGGGAACGTTCGCACCGAAACACGCCTCCTCTTTGCGCTGAACCGCCCCAGGGAGCGCAAGTTCATTCCCTAATTTACCGACGTGCGTCTGTGGAGGAAAAGTCCACTGTGCGCGGGTGCAAAATAGTAATGATACATGTGTCGGTGACGGTGTACAGTCAATTGCGCTGGGTGCAAGATAGGGCCCCGAGTGTCACTTTCTGTCAACTGCCCACAGCCTGGTTGCAGTGTTCTTTTTTTACCTGGCAAAAGAACCGGGCCCCAAGTTCCCATTTTAGAGAATAAAGTAAACGTTTGCTACTTAACAGCCCAGACTCTTCAGCAATGTAACCATTGGTACCACAATGAAGACGTGTGCAAGGTGTGCAACTTGAAAGGGACTATAGTGTGTACCAGTCTTTGACAGCAAGAGGAAGGAATTAAATGAAAAGTAGTTCCAGTACTGACTAAAGACACAGTAGAAACGATCAACATACAAGAGATTAGAAAAACTAGCATGTGTAATACAAATGGGTCCCCAGTACTATTTACCAACAAGCCCAAATGATGTTAGTATGATGCCTACTAAAGGAAAAGCTTAGTATATTCATTCAAGTCTTCATGTACATCCTAGTATACAAATGACAACAATCTTTGCTAGGTATCACTTACAGTACATGAGTGTGAGTGATGTCTGTTAGACATGACATGGAAAAGCTTAGTAAATACAAATCTTTATTAAATCCATAAAAAACTTAACAAAAATGAACAAATAACATAAAAAACAAAACTTAACATTGTATTTGTGTGTGGGCGTGAGCACCACAGAAATGTTTGTTTTTTTGACAGAAATGTGTGTCTGAACGTTTTCCGAGAGCATGTGAGAAGGACACTTGTGAGGATCAATTAACATATAAGAGCACTGCACTTTTGTGTAGATTTTATGACAGAGCGAGAGAGTGTACGCGTCTGAAAGTATCAATCAGTTTCCCAGGTTGGAGGCCAGGTTTTCCCGCTGAAAAATGACAAGAGATAGGTGGTTAGTGAAAAAGGTATGAATAATGACTTCACATTCAATGCTGTAACGTCTACACTAGTAAACTACACTGCTGTAATACTATTACACAATATTAGAGTATTCAATAGGAGTGATTCTAAGATTAACCATAGGCCTAAAAAAATGAAAATAGCATCTAGAGTTTTCAATAAACAAAGGAAAATATCTAGACAACACCGTTTACAACTGGTAACTGTTTACTCATAACCTAATAAAATTAAGATAGTAGTATAGAGTATACAGTAGATTGCAAAGACTTGAGAGTGAGAGTAGGGTTGGTAACGAATAGTATAGAATATAGAGTATAGAATAAAATTATAAGCATCATGATCACAGGCTACGGCTATAGGTCAATAGATGTTATTCAGCAGTTCCCCTTGAATCTAAATGTCAAAGTACACTTGAGACATGTTTATTTTCCTTTGATTTGTTTTTTGGCTCAATGTCATCTGTCAAACACAGTAGTTCTAACCAACTGGTTTAGTTGCCATGCAACGTGATTTCTTTGAAGTTGCTGGAAGGTTTGTGTTGTGTCAATGTAAAAAATGGGGTATAGTAAGGGTGAAATGTCCAAGCGAGGGTACCATACCATAGATCGCAGGGCATCCAATCATACAGGAGTTCGGTCTTCCCCTGTGGAAGGCAAAAAAAGACATGGAAATGTGCTACATGAAATATTGCACACAGACTTACAATGCAAACTTAAATTGAATGATTTGCAGTGACATTAGGTGATCAGTTTTCAAATAATTTCAGTAATTTAAAATTTATTGTAAGAGGAAAACCCCTTGAGATGTGACATCTAGTTTTCGAGGGGGCCTCTGATGCATGATTGTTTTAGAGCACAAATAAAAATGTGTTTCCCTCCCTACACAAACAATTTCACACTCACTTTTTAATAATCTAAAAAATGTTTGCCTATCTTCCTTTGTGTGCCAGCTTTCTTTAAAATTCCAAAAACCTTATTACATTTTGTTTTACTTATTTGGAAATGAGACATTTGTACCACTCACTCTGAGACATTTTAAATTATACTAAACATAATACTCAATGATAATCATTCACATTAAACCATATGTATTCTTTTGTGACTTTTTGGTGTGTATGAGAGAGAGAATGAAATGTAGATTAGGTGAGACTGCATGAGTGGGAGGTCAAATGTTAATTTCCAGCAAGATCCTTTGTCTTATTGAGCAGTGGTCGTTCTTCAACCAGTTTTTCAATTTTTTTTGTCTTACACGATTAAAGATAATAGGAACATGAATATTCCCCAGAACAACACCAATCAGGTCCATATTCTGATTACTTGCAAGCAATAGTCTGTCAGGATAGCAACCATCATATAGTTAACAGGGAAGAGGGTTCCCACCCTTTCTAAGCATCAAATTTAAGGACCTTTCAAGGATAATTCTACACTTTTAAAATGAAAATGTTTAGAGACATAGAGACAAGGCGTAATCTTATCGAAGTGACAACAAAGAAGTCTCTGGTGATACAATTGGCACTATTGCTATGGACATGCATTCGAAATTTAGCAATAGGACACACTCCACTGTGACTACAGGAGATTCAGTGGTTAGCTTTGCTGACATCTAAGCAGATGATGCGGGTCCCACCAATTATGGTTCGCTTTAGTTTAATTTATGATGCTGAGTAACTTATCACTTATCCCGCTGGGGTACCTGGGCCTTGAGTAGTGTGCCCAAGAAGGCAGTTTTAGGGCGGGCTGAAAGAGAAAACGGTGCATTCCAGCGCGTAACATACATCACGACCAAGCAGTAGCGATTGGTTGAAGCAGAAAGTATCTACCTACCGGGAAGCAAATATCCCAATGGATAGGTTCCAGGCGCTTTGCACAAAGTGAAATAATGTGAAAGCGTTTGGTGCATCAGGCTAAGAATGGACATCATAAGATGGTCAAACCACCAACTAAACCATCAAATCTCATGCAAAAACATGAACTGGTAAAAAAAATGGCTGATCAAACCAGCTTCAAAACATGCTTAGGCTAGCCAAGATGTATTTTCTGTAGGGAAGGCATCATATCAGATAACACAATCTAACTACCTCTCCAATCCTACCTTTCTCTGCCTTGTCCGGATTATGCCACGGTATGGGTGCACATCCCGATTGTTGTGGGGGCAATCTTTCTGTTTTGTTCTCACTGTACAACATAAGTACATAGAGTAGTGAATGATAAATGATAATCCAAATGCAAATGTAGCCTTGAAAAATACTTGATACTTGAAAAACTTTACGTATCTACAACATGAAGACTGCATACAATTCATAAGGAAATTAATTAAACCAATAATATTAGGAAGACCTGCACAACAAATCAATTCATACTCTGTGTTGATAAGGTAAAAAAGAGCAGAATATTAGATGTCAGATTTTAATTCACCTTTCTTTCTCTGATTTTGTCTTGTCCCTATATAAACAAATAGACTTGGTTCAGTACAGTACAGATATTTGAAGCTTAAGCATATTCTTTCAAAGATAAAGAACAGAAATAAAGCTGAAGAGCTTAAGACCTTGTGCTGTAGGAGGTTGGTTAAAATCCTGTTCCTGATCAGCCATAGTCCCAGCCCCCTGGTCCATGCATATGGTGGCTACTGAATCTGAGGATGAGTGGAGAGATAGTGTTGTCTATCATAATATACAATTAAGTCATAACAGAGATCTGAGAAAAAAGAGCTTAAAGCGATACTCCAGAGTACATCCAATCATAGCCCTGTTGTTTAAGCTTCCCAAGTGCTGTTGGTAGGAAGAAGAATGTGATAATTTGGTACAACATAGACCACATAGAAAACCATCTGTTTACGCTAATACAATGACACTATGAGCTCACTTTCAGTTTATTTTCTCATGGTACCATTCAGAGTAAACTTCCTGTTCTCTGTTTGGTCTATGTTGTACCAAATTCTCTCGTTCTTGTTCCTACTGACAACATACAGTGAGCTAAAATAACAGGGCTATGGTTGGAGGTTCTCTGGACACTGTAACACCTTGTCCTGTAGGAGGAGGACTAAGATTCAATTCTGGACCATCCTCAGTTTCAGCCCCCAGGTCCAAATTCATGCTGGCTGTCAAATCTGAGGATGAGAATGAGCGGAAAGAAGATGTTGTCTCTCAAAAGTGTATACACAGATTACATAATATATAGTACAATTAGGGGCTGTATTCACAAAGAATCTTAGGGATGAAAGTATCTCAACATTTTTGGAGAAAATTTAGTGCTAAAATTTGCCTTAGGGAGGAAATTTTAACGTCATTTAGGAATTCTCTTTGTGCTAAAATTAAATTCTTTGTGAATACGGCCCCAGGTCAAAATAGAGATTTGCTGCCAAAGGACATCTCACAAGGATGTAAAGAACAGAAATAAAGCTGAAGAGCTTAAGACCTTGTGCTGTAGGAGGTTGGTTAAAATCCTGTTCCTGATCAGCCATAGTCCCAGCCCCCTGGTCCATGCATATGGTGGCTACTGAATCTGAGGATGAGTGGAGAGATAGTGTTGTCTATCATAATATACAATTAAGTCATAACAGAGATCTGAGAAAAAAGAGCTTAAAGCGATACTCCAGAGTACATCCAATCATAGCCCTGTTGTTTAAGCTTCCCAAGTGCTGTTGGTAGGAAAAAGAATGTGATAATTTGGTACAACATAGACCACATAGAAAACCATCTGTTTACGCTAATACAATGACACTATGAGCTCACTTTCAGTTTATTTTCACATGGTACCATTCAGAGTAAACTTCCTGTTCTCTATTTGCTCTATGTTGTACCAAATTCTCTCGTTCTTGTTCCTACTGACAACATACAGTGAGCTAAAATAGCAGGGCTATGGTTGGAGGTTAGCCTGGGAAAACCCAGACAAACTTCCCGGCAAATTTAGATTTGCTCTGCAAGTAGTCTGGCAAAGAGCTCATTCAAGCCCATTTGTAATTCGTCAAATCGAGGCACCAATCAGAAACATTGAGGTGTGCTTTACACGATGACGATCACTCTGATTGGTTTTAGGTCTAGCCTATCCAATTGCGCCCAGAGGCATTTGAGCGACCTCCGTTGGTGAAGTGCACCAACTTTTAAATGCATTATTATATTCAAATTGCAAACACATGAGGACAGTCTCCATGAAAGACCCACTGGCAGATGAACGTGCTGCTACATTTCTCTCAGAAACGGTAGGAAATTAAATTAGATTTAATAGAGGATTTTAACTGTGACGAGATGATTGACAGGGCAGTTTACGTGACAGGACGCACGTGACAGATCCGTCCGATAAAGATGAAGTAGTATGTCCCAAAGCTTGCCTACTTTTTTCTACACATTCAAAAGTAAATACCTTTCCTTCACAAAAATAGTACATACTTTTATGGCTAGTGTAACTTAGGCGAATTGGGACGCAGCATATGGCTTTACACATGACGATCGCTCTGATTGGTTTTAGGTCTATCCAATCACGCCCAGAGGCATTTGAGCGCATCCGTTGGTGATGCCCCTTTGAAAATGAGTTATTAATGAAGCTTTGCCAGACCAAAACTCAGTTACTACTGAGAATGGTCTGGTTTTAACCAGGCTAGTTGGAGGTACTCTGGACACTGTAACACCTTGTCCTGTAGGAGGAGGGCTAAGATTCAATTCTGGACCATCCTCAGTTTCAGCCCCCCGGTCCAAATTCATGCTGGCTGTCAAATCTGAGGATGAGAATGAGTGGAAAGAAGATGTTGTCTCTCAAAAGTGTATACACAGATTACATAATATATAGTACAATTAGGGGCTGTATTCACAAAGAATCTTAGGGATGAAAGTATCTCAACATTTTAGGGGAAAATTTAGCGCTAAAATTTGCCTTAGTGAGTAAATTTTAACGTCATTTAGGAATTCTCTTTGTGCTAAAATTAAATTCTTTGTGAATACGGCCCCAGGTCAAAATAGAGATTTGCTGCTAAAGGACATCTCACAAGGATGTAAAGAACAGAAATAAAGCTAAAGAGCTTAAGACCTTGTGCTGTAGGAGGTTGGTTAAAATCCTGTTCCTGATCAGCCATAGTCCCAGCCCCCTGGTCCATGCATATGGTGGCTACTGAATCTGAGGATGAGTGGAGAGATAGCATTGTGCCTCATAAAAGTTTAGTTAGGTGCAGTGAAAAGACATCTGCTGCTAAAGCACATTCTCACAAAAATCTCAAGGAGAACACAAAGCGAAGGCACCAAATCTGGGCCAAACGCACCTTGTACTCCTGTTGATGGGTTGGCTATTGTCTCAAAATGCAGAGTGACAGTAGCCTCCTCAGACTCATGGCTACTGTCTGTTGCCTGGTTTGTATTTGCTAGAAGAGTACAAATACAAAAACATTTACAATATGCAATTAGGTCAAAATGTGAAAGCTAAGGCAAAATAAAACAACACCCACAAGCCTCAGATACTCAGAGAAGCAAAGTTGCCCTTACTATTTCCAGTAATTACTCAACACCATCTACCCCTACATACATAATAATCTAAAAAAAATACACAGATAAATTGTATAGTATACAAATATAATCTTACCTTCAACCATCATTTTAAAAATCTCATGTATGTTTTGCACACACGTCTGTGCATTCTTGCCCAACACCAGATCTTTAGGCAAGATCATTTTGGCCTTCTTGTGTGGATATTCCAGAAGGAGCAAAGGCCTCCAGCCGACTGAGTGCAGCTTCTCTATCTAAAGATGGAAAAAAACAAAAAACAAAAAAAAACAATTACAAGTACTTTGGTGTGGGTGTATATGGATCTTTGTCTTCTTATCAGAATATCACAAAGCTGGGACACAAATGCAGGTCAACACGAAATACTTAGGGTCAAGGCATACTTTTGGAACATTACAAGGAATAGTTGTATTCAAGATCCCAGAAGATCCCAGAAGCCCTTTGCATGGCTGACTAAACAAGCTTGTTCGACTTGGCTGGCTGGCTAGGTGGGTGGGACTTTTTTCGTTGGGCAAAAGTGATATTGCTGAATTTGCATGGGCTTTTGCCCAACAAGTCTCACCCACTTAGCCAGCCAGCCAGCCAAGTCGAACAAGCCCTGCCAGATCTTCTGTGATCTTAAATGCAGCTAGTATATTGACAAATCACAATGACAGAGCAGTGGACAAAGGAAACCCAAGCACATGACAAAACTACAAGACAAGAACAAAAGACCAAAATAGTAAGAGTATGCACATGCATGTGTCGTGTTCATCCTTCATAAACGTGTAAGTTAGCCTGGATGCCAGCCGAACTTAGCCCGGTCCACAACATTTTTAGGTTGGGAAGTTCGGTCTGGACTCGATCCGTTGAGGAGCTATTATGCTCGAACAAAAATTGTTCTGACCAATCAAATGGTCAGGGCGGGCTTTATACGATGATGGACAGATGAGCAACGTAATCATCCACGTCATCTAAGAGCGCTTGGGTTGAATTCGTTTACAACAAAGATGACTGCCTCTGAAGAATTGTTATTTCACGAGTTCACACTTACAAATAAGTCAGATAGAATAAATGCATGTTTGGCATGCTGTCCGAGGAGAGGTTCCGGGCTCGGTATTCGGCCCGAACCCAAAGTACTCCCCCCGTATTCCAGGCTGTGGAAGAACAAACCGAGAGTGAGTGGAGGCATGCTGAAAAATGTCAAGGAATGTTAGGTGAGTTGACTGAGTGAATAAATATATGCTTCCTCTCATGCTGATAGTGTAGACCGTAGACGGTCATTGTTTGATGACAAGTTGATTGGATTGATTATTTGAACGTACTCCTCTCGAACTTTGTTTATAAAACATTATGTGTAGATTCCGCCATCGCGACAGTTATAGATGATATCGACAGCGCATTCGTTTTAAAAAAGAGGAACAGAGAACCACGATCAAGGCATTTGTAGATCAGAAACATGAATGAAAAACATACGTCACTTACTCCGTTGCTCTGATTGGTTGTAGGCAGAGCCGTTGACTATCCAATTGAGTGGAGAGGCATTTTCCTTCCTGGTTCAGTTGAAACGCCCCATAATCAAAGCTCAGTGGAGCAGTATCAGACTCTGAGTATGACGACGTCAGGCAAGTAGCCTGTAGCAATGTAAGTAGCAATGTCGCTTCATATCAAGAACAGTGTTAGTAGTATTACTTTTGGTGAAAACTAAATGCCATTTCGTATGAAATGCAGTCTCACTCACTAACAAGGTCAGATGGTAGCACCATTAGATTTCAGTCTGATATCTAATGCACCTGTGTCTTATTGGCCAAGTTCAGTTCACGTGTCAAATAGCTCACAAAATGTGATGTCAACAGAGCGCCATGTGCTTACATACTGGTGCTTGTTGTGCAAAGGGGAAAGTCAAATGTTCTTCATATGAAGAGCACTGTGAAACATCTTACAGTACTGCAGTGCAGGCTATGACCAAAGTGATCCTGAGAGTCTTTGGTCTGTTTGCAATGTTTTTCAATGACAGTAGAGTAGTTAAGATGCTGAAACTGTTTGAATAAATAGCCCACATAAAGATGTTAATGCATTATCTTGTCTAAGAATCAGAAAGTCCCCTCAAGTACCCCAAATAACTGGACTATGGTGACATAGAACAACAAAAGTTACTTACCAAAATGACGGCATCGTCCCATAAGTGTGAGGTCACCTGGTTTTTTTTAGTGTTGGCAACCCATGTCTTTTTTTTTTGCTCAAATTTTTCAATCTTTTTTTTTAGGCGCACATTTTTAGGCTGTGGGGCCTTGCAAATAGGGCACATTTTGAAGCCATTAAAAATTTTATTGTTGCATGCTGTGCAGGTCTTCTTGAGCCCTCCACTTTTTGACATGTTTTGATTCTGTAAACCAGACAGAAGGCATAATGTCTGTTACCATTGTAGAAAACTACAAATTCCTTTATAGTCCAGTAATTTTAAGCCAAAATGGGGGTCAACCTTGAACAAATTGCAACAGAAGCAAACTCAACTGATTTTGTATCCTCAATATGTCCTGAGTAAGGAAAAAAACCCCGAAGAATCCCATTAGGGGAAAGTTTAGAAAAAGACCCAAATATACCCTATTCATACGCCTATGCATTTTTTTTCTCATGTGAATAGGGTAACATTTTTAACCTTTAGATATCACCATGAAAATTACTGAGTTGATTACTTATATCAAGACAAACAAAAAATGTGTTAGAAGTTTTTATTATTGTTTGTTAACATGGACAAACGGTGCATAATCTAATTACATATGTGCTAATTTGCATAAATAGCAACAGATCTAAACATTGGGTATAGTTATAGGTGAAAATGTCTTGTTGGATCTTGTTGACATATAACAGTAAAATACTTAATGTTAAGGTCTGAATGGAACCCATTTAGGCTACCCATGAGCATTAATACATAGAGGCAGGAAGAAGTACTTTAGAAACCAGCCTTTATTAATTATTATTGCAGAGATGGGGTTTGGGGCTGGGTCCGTGGGACTGTTTCTGGGGATTCACTTTTTATTTTACTTACCTTTTGTCTTCTGCATTCTCCTTACCATTGTCTCCTGTTCTTCCCTCAGACTCGTCCCCCAGAAACAATCCCCCAAACCCAATCTCTTAAAAATTAATAAAGGCTGGTTTCTAAAGTACTTCTTCCTGCCTCTATGTATTAATGTTCATGGGTAGCCTAAATGGGTTCCATTCAGACCTTAACATTAAGTATTTTACTGTTTTAAGTCAACAAGATTCAACAAGACATTTTCACCTGGCTTCACCCAATGTTTAGATATATTGTGGTATTTATGCAAATTAGCACATACAGGCCTTCGTAATTAGATTATGCACCGTTTGTCCATGTTAACAAACAATTAAAAAAAACTAATACATTTAATACATTTTTTGTTTGTCTTGATTTAAGTAATCAACTCAGTAATTCCCATGGTGATATCTAAAGGTTAAAAATTCTACTCTATTCACGTGAGAGAAAGAATGAATAGGCGTATGAATAGGGTATATTTGGGTCTTTTTCGAAACTTTCCCCTAATGGGATTCTTCGGGACTTTTTTTCCCTTACTCAGGACATATTGAGGATACAAAATCAGTTGAGTTTGCTTTTGTTGCAATTTGTTCAACCTTTTTTCATAAAATGACTGGACTATTTTAAGACATTTTAACTAAAAGTTTTAATTTCTGCCCGTTGAGAAACCATTTCATCCTAACCAATAAACATGTGTTTTACAATCCACTTTTGAAACAGTAACGTTAGCCAAAGTTTGCATTATTGCAATTGCAGTGCGGGAATAAACAATAAAGGTGATGTAAATAAATACGTAACGCAGGCTTGATATACATACCGATCTGTAGAGGTGATCCTCGCAATGGCTGTAAAAACCGCGAAATTCTAGGATGCGCGTACGGAAGTGTGACGTGTCGCCGTCATGGCAACAGACTCATCTGATTTAACATTCATTTATTATTAATCTTTATCGTGTTTTGTTGTTTGTATATGCCTATCTGTCAATTCCGTGAACAGTAAAAAAAAAATAATAATAATAATAATAATAGTAAATTAGTCCAAATAGTATTTAAACTAAGGCTAAGGGGTGGCTGATGGGTGGAGAGGTGGGGAGTTTGATTGATCAAGCCTGCCTCTAGTGATCCGGTTATCCGTGTGTCCACCACGGAATAATCCGTGGTGCCATCACAGAATTTCACAATATGCAAAGGGCTATACAAAACTGATCAGGGGGGGATAAGAGGTTCACAGTTTAATTGGGCTACATTGCATCGCAAACACAGACAACTTGAATAGCCTACTTAAAGTGTCAAAATCAGCAATAGGCAATATCGTCCAGTGAAGGTGAAACAATCTACTGAATATTCCGTGGTACCGTCACGGAATGAGGTGACCAGAAGCTATCATAGCGATTAAACGACGACAGAACAGTGCAATATCAAGTTAAAATCCCTTTGAGACTAAACATTTAAACTGAAGTACTTTAAGTAAACTCAGAATATTTAAAGCCATACGTTTCCAAATTATAAAACGACGTCAATTGGGGGAGCGCAAGTGATCCGGTTATCCGTGTGTCCACCACGGAAGAATCCGTGGTGCCATCACAGAATTTCACAATATGCAAAAGGCTATACAAACTGATCAGGGGGGATAAGAGGTTCACAGTTTAATTGGGCTACATTGCATCGCAAACTTGAATAGCCTACTTAATGTGTCAAAATCAGCAATAGGCAATATCGTCCAGTGAAGGTGAAACAATCTACTGAATATTCCGTGGTACCGTCACGGAACGTGGTGACCAGAAGTCATCATAGCGATTAAACAATGCAATATCAAGTTAAAATCCCTTTAAAACTAAACATTTCAAGTGAAGTACTTTAAGTAAACTCGGAATATTTAAAGCCATACGTTTCCAAATTATAAAACGACGTCAATTGGGGGAGCGCAAGTGATCCGGTTATCCGTGTGTCCACCACGGAAGAATCCGTGGTGCCATCACAGAATTTCACAATATGCAAAAGGCTATACAAACTGATCAGGGGGGATAAGAGGTTCACAGTTTAATTGGGCTACATTGCATCGCAAACACAGACAACTTGAATAGCCTACTTAAAGTGTCAAAATCAGCAATAGGCAATATCGTCCAGTGAAGGTGAAACAATCTACTGCATATTCCGTGGTACCGTCACGGAACAGGGTGACCAGAAGTTATCCTAGCGATCAAACGACGACAGAACAATGCAATATCAAGTTAAAATCACTTTAAAACCAAATATTTAAAGTGAAGTACTTTAAGTAAACTCAGAATATTTAAAGCGATACGTTTCCAAATTATAAAACGACGTCAACCGGGGGAGCGCAGTTGTTGGAACAGGGAATCCGTGTGTGGACCACGGATGCTGCCTGTCATTGACTTACATAGGGATCACTTCCATGGGCACATCACGGAATTTTCGGCGATTCCGTGAAACTGTCACGGATTTTGAGTTAAGGGGCCGTGTTCATTTCACGGAATTCTGTGAGACCAGGTTGGTATCTCTCTATTAGTTTTATTGGATCTTAGTGCTGCGTTTGACACAATTGACCACAACATTCTTTTGCATAGACTTGAATACTTTGTTGGCATCAGTGGAAGTGCATTAGCATGGTTTAAATCGTACTTATATGACCGCCATCAGTTCGTAGCAGTGAATGAAGATGTATCCTATCGATCACAAGTGCAGTATGGAGTACCTCAAGGCTCAGTACTAGGGCCGCTACTCTTCACGCTTTATATGTTACCCTTGGGAGATATCATCAGGAAACATGGTGTTAGCTTTCACTGTTATGCTGATGATACTCAGCTCTATATTTCTTCGCAGCCCGGTGAAACACACCAATTTGAAAAACTAATGGATTGCATAGTCGATATAAAAAACTGGATGACGAGTAATTTCTTACTGCTAAATTCTGAAAAAACAGAGGTGTTAATTATAGGACCTAAAAACTCTGCTTGTAATAACCTGGAACACTGTCTAAGACTTGATGGTTGCTCTGTCAATTCTTCATCATCAGTTAGGAACCTAGGTGTGCTACTTGATCGCAATCTTTCCTTAGAAAGCCACGTTTCTAGCATTTGTAAAACTGCATTTTTCCATCTCAAAAATATATCTAAATTACGGCCTATGCTCTCAATGTCAAATGCAGAAATGTTAATCCATGCATTTATGACCTCAAGGTTAGATTATTGTAATGCTTTATTGGGTGGTTGTTCTGCACGCTTAGTAAACAAACTACAGCTAGTCCAAAATGCAGCAGCAAGAGTTCTTACTAGAACCAGGAAGTATGACCATATTAGCCCGGTCCTGTCAACACTGCACTGGCTCCCTATCAAGCATCGCATAGATTTTAAAATATTGCTTATTACTTATAAAGCCCTGAATGGTTTAGCACCTAAGTATTTGAATGAGCTCCTTTTACATTATAATCCTCTACGTCCGCTACGTTCTCAAAACTCGGGCAATTTGATAATACCTAGAATATCAAAATCAACTGCAGGCGGCAGATCCTTTTCCTATTTGGCGCCCAAACTCTGGAATAACCTACCTAACATTGTTCGGGAGGCAGACACACTCTTGCAGTTTAAATCTAGATTAAAGACCCATCTCTTTAACCTGGCATACACATAACATACTAATATGCTTTTATTATCCAAATCCGTTAAAGGATTTTTAGGCTGAATTAATTAGGTAAACCGGAACCGGAAACACTTCCCATAACAACCTATGTACTTGCTACATCATTAGAAGAATGGCATCTACGCTAATATTTGTCTGTTTCTCTCTTGTTCCGAGGTCACCGTGGCCACCAGATCCAGTCTGTGTCCAGATCAGAGGGTCACTGCAGTCACCCGGATCCAGTACGTATCCAGACCAGATGGTGGATCAGCACCTAGAAAGGACCTCTACATCCCTGAAAGACAGCGGAGACCAGGACAACTAGAGCCCCAGATACAGATCCCCTGTAAAGACCTTGTCTCAGAGGAGCACCAGGACAAGACCACAGGAAACAGATGATTCTTCTGCACAATCTGACTTTGCTGCAGCCTGGAATTGAACTACTGGTTTCGTCTGGTCAGAGGAGAACTGGCCCCCCAACTGAGCCTGGTTTCTCCCAAGGTTTTTTTCTCCATTCTGTCACCGATGGAGTTTCGGTTCCTTGCCGCTGTCGCCTCTGGCTTTCTTAGTTGGGGACACTTCATCTACAGCGATATCGTTGACTTGATTGCAAATAAATGCACAGACACTATTTAACTGAACAGAGATGACATAACTGAATCCAATGATGAACTGCCTTTAACTCTCATTTTTGCATTATTGACACTGTTTTCCTAATGAATGTTGTTCAGTTGCTTTGACGCAATGTATTTTGTTTAAAGCGCTATATAAATAAAGGTGACATTGACATTGACATATTAAATAATGATCCGTGAAGCATTAGATAATGTTTGTTCATGATTTATAATTGAAAGTTATTATAAAGTGTTACCAAGATGGTATCTTAACTGTATCACACCTGCACCATTTTAATTCTCTTTCTTTCAATTTTATCCTCTTTTAGCGAAAGCAAAGAATATCAAAAGTAGTCATTCTTTCCATTGAGAATACACAAAACCTTAAATTAAACACCAAGTGGATGAATTGTGGATGAATTGACATTGTGGATGAATTGGCAGAGAGAAAGGCCAGGAGAATTACATCGAACTAATTACAACTAAAATGAGTGAATACTCCTAATTCACACCACCCCTCAACCCTCTTTTTGTGTTTTTGGGCCGCTGTGCCAAGAGTGTGGTTGCATTAAGTAATTTAGTAAATCTGGCAGCATTTAGTGCCATAATATTTTTTAGAATAAGTCAAAATTATGAGATATAGAAAGATGTGTTATATTGCTATAATAACATATTTAATCAATGTGAAAATTCCACCTATTCACGGAAAAAAGGGGCTGTGGGAGTTAACTGACTTATTTATGAAAATAATAAAACAATGTTGGCAAAATTACATTGTTGGTGTTTCTGAGGTAAATCTTATCTTATAAATGTTATGACTGTTCACGGGCTATTTATTGACTATTTTCAAGACACTGATTGTTTGACCGATTAGCCTACATGAGATGTTCATTTAAGTTCAGATTTTTTTTAAATGAGGGGTGTTGATCTTCATGTGCACACTTGCGAAACAAGGGGACATGGGAAGAGTGAAGCATGTCTGAGCTGAGCCGGCATGATATCACTCGAGCCTGGTGTCAAAGACGCGCACTGCTCCACTGTTTCTTTCTCTTTTGAGAGAAAGAAGGCAATCCGTGAGCCTCACACTTCTTTCTCTGCCGGGACTTTTCTAAGGCAACGAGCAGCAATCTGAGCTTCTTCCTTCTTCTTCTTCTTCTTCGGCTGGAGAGACAGTACAGTAGGGAAATAGTGGAATTCCGGATTTGGACAGCAATGAAATTACAGACTGTAAATGTTTAAAATAGTTTATGTCCCCATGAGAAAACATTATCATCTGAATCAGGCTCATGCCAATGTTTCTGTTATCGGATTCCACAATCTTTTAGCAATGTCTTTTGTGTTTGTTTGCATCTCTATACTTTTATACAGATTTCATACAGAAATGTGATGTATTCACATATATGTAAAAACACTGTTAAATATATTGAAATATATTTTGAAAATATATTTAAAAAATGCATAGAACATGCATAGAACATAAAGATCATGCCACCTCACCCTGGACTCCATTTCCCATAATTCTTTGCCAGGACTCATTATCAATTGCAATCAACTGTCTCTCATCACCTAATCAGTCTCACACTATAAAGGTTGCACACATCCACACACACTTGGCTGATTATTGTTTAGCCTGTAACACGTTTCTTGTATCCGTCTTTCCTTGCTTTGCCTTGGCTTCTTGATTTATGACCTTTGACTGCTTATCTGATTCCTCTTTTTGTCTTGCCCTTGGTTGTACCTGTTTGCAAGGTTGACCTTTACCTGTTTATGGATTTCTCTTTGTCTTTGCTTGGGATATTGTTGTTTGCTGGTACTGGACCCTGCCTGTCTGACCACATTTACAAATAAAGCCTGCATTTGGATCCTCAACTTTGTTGTCATGCCTTCCACATATCAGCTATGTCATAGCATAGTGTAGTATCCTGTTGTGTGTATATATATGAATCTTCATCAATAAATAACCAACTTTGTCTGATCAGAATTTACCGTTTTGCTATAACAAATGTGTTTTCGAAACACAGAGTTATGAGAAAAAATGTTTAGAGTCAAGAGCCCAAACACTTATCTCCAAAATAGTGACTTCAAACTTTATCTAAACCTCAGTTAATGCTTAATAAGAAGATTAGTTTAAGAAATAAAATAAAGTCAGACTGGATTGTAATAAGTGAAGATGGATACAAATACAGTAACTGTTTCTGTATAAAAATTGTGAATTACTGTAAATTGTTATTAATGTCATACGTAAAAAACAGCTGAGTAGTAAATTTAGAGAGAGTTTTAACTACAACTACAATTTAAAATAGAAAAAAAACAACCTGAAAAACAAACAAACAAAACAAAACAAAAAATAAAAGTGGACTTTTATTACTGGACTCCACCCCCCAGGTGACCATTGCTACTACCCGATCGGGGGGCAGATTGGTCACCGGAAAAATGGATCTTGGTTCAGACTCAAATATCCGCGAAAGTGCATCAGGCTTACCATTCTTGGACCCCAGACGGTAGGAGATGTTAAAATTGAACAGACCGAAGAATAGTGCCCAGCGAGCCTGTCGGAAATTCAGTCGTTTAGCGGTGCGAATATATTCTAAGTTCTTATGATCGGTCCAAACTAAAAAAGGGACCTCTGTGCCCTCTAACCAGTGATGCCACTCCTCCAGCGCTAACTTAACAGCCAGTAACTCCCTATTCCCGATGTCGTAATTCCGTTCCGAGGGGTTTAAACGATGAGAAAAAAATTCACAGGGAGGTACTCTGTCATCCAAAGGTGACCTCTGAAACAAAATATCCCCTAATCCCACCTCTGACGCATCCACCTCCACAAGGAAATGATGAGACGGATTGGGAGTTACAAGAATGGGAGCCGAAATAAAGCGACTCTTTAAATTAGAGAATGCAGCCTGAGCCTGCGGCGACCAATAGAAACGTCTACGAGTGGAGGTGAGATCTGTCAGAGGAAAGGCAACCTGGCTAAAATTCCGAATGAACCGCCTGTAAAAATTGGCAAACCCAAGAAATCGCTGGACCGCTCTACGACTATCTGGGGTGGGCCAATCAGCAACTGCTTTTACCTTGGCAGGGTCCATTCGGATTCCTTTGGGTGAAAGAATAAATCCCAGGAACGGAACCGACCGTGCGTGAAACTCGCACTTCTCCACCTTGGTGAATAAACGGTTCTCAAGCAGCCGCTGGAGTACTCGCCTGACGTGTTGGACATGGTCGCGCTCTTTCTGGGAGAATATACGGATGTCATCGAGATAAACAAATACAAACCGGTCGACCATGTCTCTAAGCATGTCATTGACGAGTGCCTGGAAGAGCCAAATACTCAAAGTGCCCCGTGGGGGTGTTAAAGGCGGTCTTCCATTCGTCCCCCTCCCTAATCCGAACTAGGTGATAAGCATTGCGAAGGTCCAACTTCGTAAAGATGGTCGCCCCTTGCAAGAGCTCGAAGGCCGATGACATCAACGGCAAAGGATAACGATTCTTGTCCGTGATTTCATTCAAGCCCCGATAATCTATACAGGGACGGAGCGATCCATCCTTCTTCCCCACGAAGAGGAACCCTGCCCCAGCCGGAGAGGAAGAGGGCTGGATGATGCCAGCTGCCTGAGAATCATTGATGTACTTCTCCATGGCTTCCCTCTCAGGCCCGGAAAGAGAGTAAAGGCGCCCCCTAGGTGGAGAAGTGCCAGGCGACAGATCTATCGCACAGTCGTACGGGCGATGCGGAGGAAGAGATGAAGCTCGGGACTTACTGAAAACTGCTCTCAAGTCATGGTAAGCCTCCGGTACATTCGCTAGGCTCACCGGCTCCTCCTGTAACACAAAATGAGACAAAACAGGAGAAAATGCAGGGCCCAAACATTGAGATAAGCAAAAAGAGCTCCATGTCAAAACAGAATTAAGTGTCCAGTCAATGTGTGGGTTATGCTTGACCAACCATGTGTGTCCTAACACTAATGGAGCGGAGGGAGAATGAATGAGGAGAAAACGAATCTCCTCAGCATGGTTACCGAGAGGGTGAGAGTGATAAACCTGATGGAGTGTGTAATACTAGTGAGATGGGTGCCACAAAGAGTCCTGGCTGAAATGGGCTCGGCCAGTGGAACAGATTGAACACCTAATCGGGCAGCCAGCTCATTGTCCATAAATCACCCTCTGCTCTAGAATCAATTAAAGCGGACACCTGATGAATAGTCTTATTAAATTGTAATGAAGCCTGGAGGATGGAACGACCACCAGAGGGCAGCAATGTATTAGTGAAGCTCACCGTACACCCCTCCTTGGACAAAAAACGCCGCCCTTTCACTGGACACGAGGCCGCCACATGCCCCGCCCCCCCGCCAGTAAAGACAGAGACTGTGAGTGAGACGATGGCACCTCTCGGTGATCGTCAGCCGGGCTCTCCCGATCTGAATGTGATCATCCTCAGGCAAATCCTCGAAAAAAAAGGCTTAATTTTATGCAGTGTTTTTAAAGTTTAATAAAAAATGCTTGGATTTAGATAAGTGCTTGAAAATGCAGTGCATTCGGTCATAATAATTTGCTTTCTTACTTAATGGTTAATCATGGTTTCAGAAAATAAGCAGCTCTACTCGAGTCTGCGCATGTGGCTGTAGCATGCTCTTTTTATTAATGCATGCCCTCCGTTAGAAGAAAAACAAAACAAAAAAAAACACCTTGCCGGAGGTTGCTGCTCAGTCAGCGATGGCTCGGAATGACAAATTATGGTAAACTGAGAATGAAATATGAGTAGCCCCATAAGTCTGCTTGGTTTTGTTTCTATAGGAAAGTGTGTGCTTTGAGCATATAAAAGTAAACAAAATTTTCCCTGCTCAGTTAAACTACATCTAAGACTGTCGCAAGTTAAGAAAATGAAATGATGCAAAGTGTTTTGTGGTATACATCTAAGATCGACTTGCTATGCATACAATCTTTATTTAGGGTTCCCCAGCATCAGGGTAGGTATTATTGGCATTATAATTAATCACACACGGTGTCGAACACTACAGTTGTGATCAGATCATGCACTCATTGGACTGGACTATCTCGAAAATCGTCATCATAAATAGCGGAAACGATGTAAACAAGAATTTGTGGTGTAGTCTGCTAGATGCAGTGGAATCATCAGTCATTAATCAGAAATGTTTAAGTCCCGAATGGATTAACCATCTTGTTTATGCTACTAAAATTACCTATTGAAGGATATATATATATATATATATATATATATATATATATATATATATATATATATATATAATCGACAATAATCGTCATTGTGACAAAAATCGAAGGACATTCATATAAATGTAAGGATGTCATACAAACTGTGTACAGGTCCAAATGCGCCGCCTGCTGGCAATTTGATGATTTTTGTTTAGAACAATGCAAATTGCTAATGTGCCTTTAAAAATCCAAACCATTTGCAAGCAAGGTGTGTCTGTGTGGTATCTGTGCGTGTGCTTTAACTAAGGTAAGAGTATGTATGTAAAAAGGTAATTTACCCAGTTGAAAAGTGCTGTAAAATTGAAATGTCTTTGGAAGTCCTTGGATTTTACTTTGGAAGGTGTAAGAACCCCTGTTGTAAGTGCTGAACAAGTGTTGACATTTCCCAACATCACAGCAGTAATGATTTTATGAACTACTTTACTTCTAAAATCGATAATATTAGAGATAAAATTGTAACCATTCGGCCGTCAGCTACAGTATCGCATCAGACAGTGCACTATAGACCCTCTGAGGAACAGTTCCACTCATTCTCTACTATAGGAGAGGAAGAACTGTATAATCTTGTTAAATCATCTAAACCAACAACATGTATGTTTGACCCTATTCCATCTAAGCTCCTAAAAGAGGTGCTTCCAGAAATCATAGATCCTCTTCTGATTATTAATTCCTCATTGTCATTAGAATATGTCCCCAAAACCTTCAAACTGGCTGTTATTAAGCCTCTTATCAAAAAACCACAACTTGACCCCAAAGAACTAGTTAATTATAGACCGATCTCAAATCTCCGTTTTCTGTCCAAGATACTAGAAAAGGTTTTATATAATTATATTCCTTCTTAGAAAAAATGGTATCTGTGTGGATTTCCAGTCAGGATTTAGACCGTATCATGGTACTGAGACTGCTCTCCTTGACCTGCTCTTATCATCTGATCGTGGGTGTATCTCTCTATTAGTGCTATTGGATCTTAGCACTGCATTTGACACTATTGACCACAACATTCTTTCGCATAGACTTGAACACTTTGTTGGCATTAATGGAACTGCAAAGACAGCGGAGACCAGGACAACTAGAGCCTTAAAGACCTTGCCTCAGACGACCACAGGAAACAGATGATTCTTCTGCACAATCTGACTTTGCTGCAGCCTGGAATTGAACTACTGGTTTCGTCTGGTCAGAGGAGAACTGGCCCCCCAACTGAGCCTAGTTTCTCCCAAGGTTTTTTTCTCCATTCTGTCACCGATGGAGTTTCAGTTCCTTGCCACTGTCGCCTCTGTCTTGCTTAGTTGGGGTCAAGTCATTTACAGCGATATCGTTGACTTGATTGCAAATGAATGCACACACACTATTTAAACTGAACAGAGATGACATCAGTGAATTCAATGATGAACTGCCACTGTCATTTTGCATTATTGACACGCTGTTTTCCTAATGAATGTTGTTCATTTGCTTTGACGCAATATATTTTGTTTAAAGTGCTATATAAATAAAGGTGACTTGACTTGTTGTACCATTCTCTGAACAACAGGGGGCGACGAGGACTAATCATCCTCTAAAACCATCGGGAATCACTAGTGAGAAGTTACTAGCTACATCCGATACCTTAGGCAGCTGACTCACTGAGTGTCAGGCATTAGGTGCGTTCGACTCACACAACACTGCGCAAACTTGAGACTTGTGACTGCGCCGACGCCACATGACCGTCACGTATGGCATCAAAGTACCGCGAGAATGTTTCGAGAGCAGCCGGCTGACTCAGTCTCTCCAGAGTGACTGCAGGAGCGTTGATGATGACACTGTTTCACTGCTGTTTCACAATTGGTCAGATCCACCACACGACAACGATCACGTGTGTTCAGGGTTTATTCACCATTTGCAGTTCCAATAATGGCCACAAATCTGTGCTTTTAGAATGGTAAAAGCCTTTTTAATGTAGTCGCACTGTTGTGTTGAGACACGTTTATCATACAACACAGATAAAAGCGTATATATACCCCACTTATTAGTATTTAAACAGTATATGATTATGTTGAACTTTTATTCTTGAAAAATATGGTGCTGTATTAAGCAGTATATAAAATGTCTGCGTATTTGACAATTAATGCATTTTATTTACTTCATCTGTGATCAAGTATGCAAACACTGCATGAGTGTCACTAACGGGAGCAGAAGTGTCCGGCTAACATGTCTGTTTTCAACCTCATGAACTGATTTTGGAAAGGCTTCTGAGGCAGAGTAATGATCTACAGCATGATCTACAGCTAAATATAGAAAGTTTTGGTGATAACTAGTGGATATTTCGTACAAACGTAGATTTAAAAATAAATAAATAAAATAAAATGACAATGACCGCAACTTCAGATACAATTTTTATTTTTGGCTTAGCTGTCACAGATTGAATTCACAAGATTGTAGGATATCAAAGGCGGCAAGGATACATCTATGCTGGCTTCCAAAAAAAAAAAATAGAATCTGCTATTTTCTCCCGCTGGAGAGAACACTCTTGTTGCTATAACTACAGGGGCCTTCTGTTCTATCCCTCAGCAAGGGGCGAACACCCCTCAAAAAAGAAAAAGGGACTGCTGTTTTCTCCCGCTGGAGAGAACACTCTTTGCTGCCATAGCTGCAGGAGACTGCTGTTCATCCCTTAGCAGGGGATGAAGACCCCTGCTACTTAAATTAAAGAGGGGCTGCTATTCTCTACTGTTTAGAGGGGAGAATACCCCTCAACTAGCTAATAGGCTGCATTAGAGACATCTCAATAACATTATCTTTTTCTTTTGCAGGAATGGAACAAGGACAATTTCAGGGGGTCTTCACACTACTCTCCTACCCCTTATACCAAGCTCAGGGACATGCTGCTTGTTCTTGCGGTTCTCCCGCTGGAGAGAATACCCTTTGCTGCTATTACTTGCTACTTTAATTAAAGAGAGGCCTGCTATTCTCTGCCTCATTAGAGGGGAGAATACCCCTCTTTTAGCCAATAGGCTATATTAAGAATATCTCAATAACTTTGTCTATTCTCTTTTGCAGGAATGGAACAAGGATGGTTTTGGGGGGTTCTTTTTCAGGCAGTAATACCTCTCATTATGATTGGGGGGTAAATGTTTAAAGCTCTTGTATGTTCCAATTAATTTGGGAGCAAGAACCCCCATAAGGAACCATACCGCCAAAGATAAATTGTGTTCAATAAACTCAAGTAAACTTGCCAAAGTTGTCCTGTCTGAAATGTAAATATATACACTGAAAAAAACCCTAACCCTAACCTAACCCCAATGCTTTTTCATGATCTGAACTCAAAGATCTAAGACTTTTTCTATGTACACAAAAGGCCTATATTGTTCACAAATCTGTCTAAATCTGTGTTAGTGAGCACTTCTCCTTTGCTGAGATAATCCATCCACCTCACAGGTGTGGCATATCAAAATGCTGATTAGACAGCATGATTATTGCACAGGTGTGTCTTAGGCTGGCCACAATAAAAGGCCACTGTAAAATGTGCAGTTTTACTGTATTGGGGGGTCCGGGGCTCCGAAAACCAGTCAGTATCTGGTGTGACCACCATTTGCCTCATGCAGTGCAACACATCTCCTTCGCATAGAGTTGATCAGGTTGTTGATTGTGGCCTGTGGAATGTTGGTCCACTCCTTTTTAATGGCTGTGTGAAGTTTCTGAATATTGGCAGGAACTAGAACACACTGTCATATACACCAATCCAGAGCATCCCAAACATGCTCAATGGGTGACATGTCCAGTGAGTATGCTGGCCATGCAAGAACTGGGATGTTTTCAGCTTCCAAGAATTGTGCACAGATCCTTATAACTCGGGGACGTGCATTATCACGCTCACCCACACGACACCATACATGCTGTCCACCATTTGCCCTGTACATTGAAATCCAAAATTAATCTGTAAAGAGAACATCTCTCCAAAGTGCCAGACATCATCAAATGTGAGCAATTGCTTACTCAAGTCGGTTACGACAACAAACTGCAGTCAATTCGAGACTCAGGTGAGCATGAAGCTTGAAAATGAGCTTACCTGAGATGGTTTTTGACAGTTTGTGCAGGAATTCTTTGATTATGCTTTGATTGATTTGATTGTTGCAGTGGCTAGTCTCAGACGATCTTGGAGGTGAAGATGCTGGATGTGGAGGTCCTGGGCTGGTGTGGTTACACGTGGTCTGCGGCTGTGAAGCCAGTTGGATGTACTGCCAAATTCTCTGAAATGCTTTTGGAGACGGCTTAAGGTAGAGAAACTAACATTCAATTAACTTCAATTCAACAATTCAATTCAATTCAATTCAACAACTCTGGTGGACATTCCTGCAGTCAGCATGCTAATTGCACGCTCCCTCAAAACTTGCAACATCTGTGCCATTGTGGTGTGTGATAAAACTGCACATTTTAGAGTGGCCTTCTGTGCAATAATCATGCTGTCTAATCAGAATCTTGATATGCTACACCTGTGAGGTGGATGGATTATCTTGACAAAGGAGAAGTGCTCACTAACACAGATTTATCAGTTTATAATTGTATTCAGTGTATGTCAATGGATTAATAAATCTTGGAGCACTTTTTATTAATTTCCTTTTCATTCTAGTTAAAACATGAGCATGTTGAATTAATAATTATTTAACAAAAATAAAAATAAAAAATAGAAAACAAATAAATAGAATGTGGCTATTATTTAACTAATCACTGGAAAATTAAGGGAAGGATTAATAAAATGTTCTTACAATTTAACTTTATTCTGTGGTCAGATGTCAATAGTAGTTGTGTTTTTGGTCGTCTCTGTTTTCTTAAGCAGGTGTTTGTCACTTATGCTCAATCAGTACTCAGTTAATTACTTAATTATCTAATGAACTGCAGTGCTGCTTCAGCCATATTTGTAGCACTCTGTACTAGTATGCATACAGAGCTGTGTTCATTTCATTATCTCATCTTGGCTGACCCATGTGGGGCCCTGACAGAAACTGAGGACAAAACTGTCTGGGCCCCAGTTAGATAGCCCAGGTGCCACCCATCGGGGCCCAACATGTGTTTGCTGGCTGGGTTCTGTAAATCTGCTTTAAAGCTTGAATTGCATCTTGCAACATTGAGATCGCATCTATTGACTGATTGATTGTGATCGATTGATTGTGTTTTTTTTTACTGACCCTCTGACTTTTGAAAGAGGGACAAACAGCATTCTACTGTACATGTAAGACCAAATCACCAGAAGAGAACAATTGTGCCATCTTGTGGTTGTCAGTCATTATTATTACTCATTATTATTACTATTGCTTATTATAACTGCACTATTATTGCCTCTGGTTGTCTAGTCAAAGATGCCAGGGTTTTGTACGACTATCCTGCTCCTGATATATATATAAGTAAAAGTGTGGTGTCACATAATGTAAGTATTTTTAATAATTGTAATATATTTGAATAGATTTTAAATAAATAAATAAATAAGGATAAGGAAAATCAGACTTTATCTCCAGACAGTGTCAGCAATTGAGCTTCTATACTCATGATCTCCCACAATCAGATGTTCATCAGCTCTGTACTTTATCAGTCTTACAGTGGACTCCTATTCACCACAAATTATACATATCTCATACTCTGAATGTTAATTCAGCTGAATTGCATTGATTAGTTAGTTAGTTAGTTAGTGTGTGTGTGTGTGTAATGAACCAGAACTCGACAAGGGATCCATATGCAGGCTTTATTGCAGAGACTTGTAGTCGTACAGGCAATGGTCAATACCAGCAATATCAGCAACGTAGGAAAGACAGAGAATCAAAATCCAGTAACAAGCAAGGGTCGTTGGATAGGCAGCAAAGGTACGTAAAAGATATCAAACAGGATCGGCAACATGAAATCAAACACGGGTAATAACGCTCAGAAATGACAGACACAGCAAATCAAGACTTCGCGTTGAGCTGTAGTGATAGTCCAGCTTATATACAAGTCCTGATGATGAGCACCTGTGAGGTGATCAGAGTCCAAGGACGGGGCTTGTGGGAAATGTAGTGTAGTCAGTGTAGATGAATGAGTGGATGCGTGTGTGTCAGTATTCAGGTGAGTATTCAGGTTCGTCTCCGTGACAGAACCCCCCCCTCTGCGAGCGACTCCTGGCGCGAGGAGGCAAACGACATCGGGGTCTACCACGGGGTCGAGGGGCCGGTCTCGGTAAGCGATGAAATTCATCGATGAGATTGTGTGCTAGAATATCCTCGTCCATGGCCACCCCTCCAGGACTGATAATGTACCCTAGGAATGTGGTGGAGGTCGTGTGGAATTCGCATTTTTCCGCCTTGGCGTATAACTGGTACTTAATGAGGCGTTGAAGAACTGCTCGAACGTGTTATACATGTTCAGGAAGTGTGTTTGAGTAGATCAGTATATCATCAATGTGCACGATCACAGATATGTTCAGCATGTCTCTGAAGACCTCGTTAATAAACGACTGAAACACAGATGGACTATTGACCAGTCCAAACGGCATCACAAGATATTCATAGTGTACAGTGGTGGTGGAGAAGGCGGTCTTCCATTCATCTCCCTCCCTAATGCGAATGAGATTGTATGCGCACCTCAGGTCCAGTTTGGTGTAGTACTGGGCAGTGCGAAGCTGTTCGAGGGCTGAAGGAACCAACGGAAGTGGGTATCTGAATTTCACCGTCATCTCGTTTAGTCTACAATAATCGATGCAAGGACGAAGAACACCATCCTTCTTTTTCACGAAGAAGAACCCGGACGAAGCAGGGGATGTGGATGGTCTGATGAAACCCTTCTGGAGTTCTACCTTGATATAATCCTTCATGGCTTCGGACTCAGGTTGAGACAATGGGAAGATGCGACCCTTTGGGGGAGAATACCCTGGCAGAAGATCGATGGCACAGTCAAATTTATGGTGAGGAGGTAAGGTGTTGGCTTGTTCCTTACTGAAGGCCTCCATAAGATCAGCATATTCCTCTGGCAGATCGGGAATGGACTCTTGTGCTGGAGCGAGTGACACGGAACAGACAGGAATAGGTTTGACCAGAGAAAGACAGTTCTGTTGACAATAATTGCTCCACTTCACAACTTGACCCTCTCTCCAGGAAATCTGGGGGTTATGCAGACGTAGCCAGGGTAATCCAAGAATCACGGGTGTGTGAGATGTGGGGAGAATGTACAATTGAATCCTCTCCTTTTGAAGTAAACCAGCCGCCATCAAGATCTTGCGAGTGAGGTGAGTAATGGATCCAGAACCCAGTGGTCGACTATCTATTGTCTCCACTGAGAGAGAGGTAGAGCATGGAATCAGTCGAATGTTATACCTCTTAGCGAACTCCTCAGAAATGAAATTGACCGCAGCCCCAGAATCGAGTAAAGCGGAAGTAATAACTTGTTTGTCGTTTATCCATTATTCAACGGGAATGCTTACACACTGAGTATCACACATGGAAGTGAGATGAGTACTCACCGAGCGTTGTGAGGAGGTTGATGCACGAGTGGGGCAGTTGTTACGTTGATGGCCAGGTAATCCACAATACATGCATAGCCTGTTAGAGATACGTCGATCTCTCTCCTCCATAGACAGGTGGTACGTGTTAATTTGCATGGGCTCAGTAGGTTCATGAAACGGCAAGAAGACTGGGTGATCCGTGCGACGAGAACTGGATCGTCGGGCACGTTGCAGATTGTCAATGGAGATGGTCAGTTCGATGAAACTATTAAGATCTCTGCCCTCATCTCTGCATGCTAGCTCAGCTTGAAGATCATAATTCAGACCCTTGCGGAAGAGTACTTTTAACGTGTCACTCACCCAGTTAGTTTGTGCCGCCAGAGTGCGAAATCATAGGGCATAATCAGCCGCCGTCATTTTACCTTGCGATAACTCCAATAGGCGATCTCCAGCTACCTTTCCCTCCTTAGGATGATCGAATAAGGCCCTGAACTGTTGTAGGAAATCCTGAAAGGAGGTGAATGCAGATCCATCGGAGCCCCATACAGCAGTAATCCATTCCAGTGCTTTCTCAGTCAGCAGTGAACAAACAAAGGCGATCCTCCCAGTATCAGTCGTATACAGCGTGGGTTGCTGTTCAACAAACAGTGAGCATTGTAAAAGAAATCCCTTACACTTGCTGGCGTCACCATTGTATCTCTCCGGGAAAGCGAGACGGGGATTAACCTGGGACGGCGTCCCTGCTACGTGGGCAATGGCGGACGCTTCTGCCATTGGTGTGGCCGCGGGAGCTGTATGGAGACTCTGAATGGCTTTGACGAGTTCCTCTGTGATAGACGTCAGCCGATTCAGCTGAAACTGGTTAGAAGCGCGATCTGACTGGCTTGGGCCACCAGGGTGGTATGAAGACCTTCATAAGCCGCTGGATCTCGTGTTGGCGAAGTCTTCTGTAATGAACCAGAACTCGACAGGGGATCCATATGCAGGCTTTATTGCAGAGACTCGTAGTCGTCCAGGCAATGGTCAATACCAGCAATATCAGCAACGTAGGAAAGACAGAGAATCAAAATCCAGTAACAAGCAAGGGTCGTTGGGTAGGCAGCAAAGGTACGTAAAGGATATCAAACAGGATCGGCAACAGGAAATCAAACACGGGTAATAACGCTCAGAAATGACAGACACAGCAAATCAAGACTTCACGTTGAGCTGTAGTGATAGTCCAGCTTATATACAAGTCCTGATGATGAGCACCTGTGACGGTGATCAGAGTCCAAGGACGGGGCTTGTGGGAAATGTAGTGTAGTCAGTGTAGACGAATGAGTGGATGCGTGTGCGTCAGTATTCAGGTTTGGTCACGGTTCACAGTATTCACGGGGTTCGTCTCCGTGACAGTGTGTGTGTGCATTAAGGTACTGTTGGGAACTCAGAAACGAAGACCAGGAGACTCTTGGGTAATCTTCAGCAGGATTCTTTATTGAGAACGGTCTGCATGGCGCTGCAGTCATCAAGAAGTCTAACTTGTCCTTAAGATATTGTAGTTTTTATACATTCAAGTGGAAGGATCCCTACCGTAGAGGTGGAGACCATGTAAACAAAGCATGCAAATTGAATCAGGAAAATGTCAGACACTGTAATTTTCCCAGCCTTGATCTCATCAGCATAACAGTGTCATTCAAATGCATAGGTGCTAATTCAATCAGTCTGGCAAGACTGGTGAGGAAGAGCACAAAGACAAAAGGTCATTATCTCAGACTCTTGATTTTCTTGATTTGATCTTCTTGGATATGTCAGCCTTATTACTTACTATTATATTGGAACCTATATTTAACATTTTATAAATTTGTAATCCCACAGTCCTCCCGTTTAGAGTTCTAATAACTCTCACATAATAAAAATTTAAACATTTAAAAGTTCATTCTTTAACCTTTGATCGTTACAGGCACATAGCACTTGCTCTGTGTTGATTGTCTGTAGTGACGAATGGCATGTTGACACAGAAACAAACATGCAGCTAGGGTCTGTCTAGTTCTTATGGGTAATAATCTTTTCTGGTCGGAATTGTCATTTCCTCGTGATGGGCATGAGTAAGTTTTTAAATAAAACACTTGATACTGTGGACGCATAGATAGTACACCAGTAGTAAGAACAACAGCAGAATTGCTATTTCCTTGATCCACAGCCAGGGTTTACCTAACAGGTTTCCGAACCATGACGAATTGTCTTCAGTCATCTGGTGTAATTTTGATGAAAGTTCAAGAATGTCTTGTTGAATTTTGTTCAAGTTCTCTGTTGGATCCAGTAAACTGGTGCAGCACTCAGGTCCGATAATGGTACATGCTCCCCCTTGCATTGCAAGAATGTAATCCAAGGCAACTCTGTTCTGTAAGATCATTATCTTGTGTGAAGCGAGAGTGTTTGTGATGTTACCCAAGGCCAAAGCCGTATCATTGGCCAGTTTCTGTAAAGAATTCGATAAGCTTCTGACTTGATCCAGGGCTTGAATGACACCATAAGATGGGATTAATGTTCCAAGAGTTCTGGACCACCATGTTTGTGCACACGTGAGTCCTGGAATGCAGTGATCTTCTGTGTTCGTGGTAGGAGCTGAATCACTTAAACATGGAATATTTTGAAAGGTGGTATTGCCTGTTATTAGGACTGGAGTGGATTTCACATTTTCTCTGACTGCAGGTAGGGCATAGACTAAGGTGCACCTGCCATTCAACTTCACCGGTAGCACACTATAGATTGAGGTTCCACATAGCCAAAACATGCCTGTTGGGGGGGAAATCCTGCACTATTGGTTCACATTAAATAGCTTAGGGAATGATCGCGTTTGCCTAATACATACTTCCACATCCTCATTCTTTTGTCGTGTGGATGGTGAAATTTCTGTCTTGAGTGACATTCCCATTTTAATTATGAAACCACATGCAGCACTGGGAATTTTCCCCAAATCTTTAGAGTCTAAGGATAGCTGTTCAACACACCAACTAAATGTCATTGGTAAGAGTAAGTCTGTCATAACAGGTGTTGTTGAGGTCAAATTGCAGGACCTTAAACCTGGAATGCAACATGGTGAGGCTTGAGGAACAGTCACCTCATGACATGTGCTTTGGTTAAAAATTCCATTAGTGACAACACCAAATAGAGTGCAGGTATCACAGTCAGAAATGGGGTGTGCTACCCATGGGATTCCTGCTCCTACAGAAGGTGGATGTGGCATGCAAACGTTCTTTCCAGCAAACAAGGAGTTTCTTGACATATTCATCAGCTCTAAGAATATGTTGTTTCCGGAGTCTATACTTTGTGCGATGTCCATGATGATTACTAGTACGGCAATCTTGATCATGTTGATGGATGACTGAAGTTCCCGTGTATGATTCTCTGCGTTGTGTATTTAATTTATTTTTATTTTTTTCTCCCGTGACAGTTGGCTCGGTTGTGGGTTTGGTTGTCTTTTAAAATAGGTGTCGTCATACACAAGTGAGGAGGTTGGTGTGTATGGGCCTCGGGACAGCCATCAAGTGGTATCTGCACAGAGTAAGAAAGAAAACAAACAATGACAGAGCAGCATTTGTTGTAAAAAAAAAAAAACTGTAGACACTAGGGTTGTATCCTCTGGTCGATTTGAGTCTGCTATTGTTGTTCCTTTCTTTCCCTATTTCTTAATTACTGCGACACCTAAAGAACAGTGAGGTAAGGATGGACTAGTAGGTGGGGGAATGCCTAAAAGGGAATCTTCACCGCAGGATTGGCCCCCGAAGCCTGTTGCATTCGGTTCTTTCCTGGGCTCCTCACTGTTCCATGTGTCCTATCCTATCCCTGTAGGTGGAGGAACAACTTTACAGTGTGAAACATGAGTCCATGTTTTCCTTCCCTGACAAAACACTGCAGCTGCTGTAATCAACATCACTTGATGTGGTCCGTGCCACTTAGGCTCTAACGGCTTGTTTCTGAATGACTTTATCATGACCCACTGACCTGGGATGATTGTGTGTCCCCCTTCTGGTGGAGTCTGCCAACACGACTCAACTCTCTCTCTGGCACTCTGTACTGCCTTTGTGAGGTTTTCACAGTAAGTGATCAGGGCATCTGAGGCTATGTGTACATCAGCATTTCTAAGATCAATCACACCTGGCATCTGCATTGGGCGTCCTGTAATAATCTCATGAAGGCTCAGTCCTACTGATCTGTTAGGTGACGCTCTCATACTACACAATACCGCTGGCAGTGCTTCGACCCATGGTACTCCTTCCTGGTGCATTTTGCTTAGCCTGGTTTTTATAGTTCTGTTTGCTCATTCAACTTGTCCTGATGCTTGTGGCCTATAGGGGCAGTGAAGATTCCACTTAATTTTCAAAATTTTAGACACTTCCTTGACTACCTGTCCTGTGAAGTGTGTACCTTGATCTGAATCAATGCAATCTGGTAATCCCCATCTGGGAATGAAATCAGTGACTAGACATTTAGCAGTATGTGCAGCTGTAGCACGCCCTGTTGGATAAGCTTCTAGCCATCTAGAGAACTTGTCCAATACTACCAAAACATCAGTTTTTCCCTTACAAGGAGGCAATGATATGCAATCAACTTGCAGGTGACGAAATGGTCCTGGTGGAGCTGGAGTATGTGTTGCTGCTGTAGCTGCTGCTGGCAAATCATTATTTTTTTGACATGTAACACATCTCTTGACTGTTTCGGTTGCTACATTTCTGAATTTTGGATTCCACTATTGATTTGAGAACCTGTGATTCATCGTTGCTGGACCACTGTGACCCAAATTGTGTATTTGTTGAGCCAAATATGGCAGCAGTGATTCAGGAGCGACATACTTCCCCTCTTTGGTCCAGCATCCAGATGAATCCACTGTGGCCCCTTTGTCTAACCATGTCCATGCTTCATATAGAGGAGCGTCTTTGTACAGATCAATAATTGATTTAGGAGGCAGAATTGTCTTCTGTGCTATACTATCTGAACACACTTGTACAGTTGCATAGGAACAAGCCTGTTTAGCAGCTACATCAGCAAGAGTATTACCTTTAGCTTCTGCAGTGTTAGTTGTGAGATGTGCTTTCACTTTGATCACCGCTAATTTCTTTGGAAGTTTCATGGAAAACAATAAATCTTTTACTAATCCAGCATGCTTGATGGGGGATCCAGCAGAAGTTAGAAACTGTCTAGTTTGCCAAATGACACCAAAATCATGAACCACCCCAAAAGCATATCTGGAATCAGTGTAGATATTTGCAATCGATCCTGAAGCTAGCGTGCATGCTCTAGTTAAGGCTACTAGTTCTGCAGCTTGAGCTGAAAAATGATCTGGAAGACGGCCTGAAGCTACAACTTCAGTGGTGGAAGTTACTGCATAACCTGCTCGTCTGTTTCCCTCAATGACTTGAGCTGAACCATCAACAAACAACTCCAATTCTGCATTCTCTACGGGAGTTTCTTTTATGTCACTCATAGCTGCGTATGTAAGCGTAACACAATCGTGAGTTATTTCACCTTCATCCTCTAACAAAACTTCAGTCATTGCAGACATCATACATGAGGATGGGTTTGTTACTGGTGCACGTTGTAAAACAATGTTCGGGGCTGTGAGGGTCGTTAACCAATTTCCCCAGCAAGAGGAGGTGACAGAAGTGACTTTTGCTTGATTCATTAGTGCGGACACTGCATGAGGACATCTTACATTTATAGTCTGTCCTAGCACCATTCCTGTTGAAGCCTGAAGAGCTAGATGAACTGCCTGCACTGCTCTAAGACATGGGCCCATGCCTTGAGCAACTATGTCAAGTTTACATGAATAGTAATGAATTGGGCATAAACTGCCCCCATGATCTTGCATTAAACATGCAGTCATAAAGCCTAAGTGTTCATGTACATAAAGCACAAAGGGTTTATTAGATTGTGCAATTCCTAATGCTGGTGCTTGACATAGTGCTCTCTTTAAATCATTGAAAGCTTTGAGGTGAATTTCTTCCATACAAACAGTATCAGAATCTTTAACCTGGCCTTTCAACAAGTCATAGAGAGGCTGAGCAATTGAGGCATATTCTTCAATCCACGGTCTACAGTAACCTGCTGTTCCTAAAAATGATCTGAGTGTTTTAATGGTCGTAGGTGGAGGTATGGCTTTGACTGAAGCGGCTCGATCCTGTGTAATAGATCTATTTTCTGCACCAATTGTTTGACCCAGAAATGTGACTTGGTTTTTAGCAATTTGAGCTTTGTGAAAGGTACATTTGTGTCCTCTTTTCTGCAAATAGTCCAACAATGCTGCCAATTCAGTTTGATGTACCTCGTGATCTGTAGAGGCTACCAAAATATCATTGACATATTGAATCATTGTGGACTGTTTTACTGGACATTCTGTGTCACACAAATCACGTCTGACAGCCTGATGGTATAAAGTTGGGGAATTCTGAAATCCCTGGAGCAAACGTGTCCACTGATATTGTTCATAGTCAACTGTAAAAGCTAACCATGTCTGGCTGTCAGAGTGCAAGGGTACAGAAAAGAATCCATTAGACATATCAATTACAGAAAAAACCTTACAATCTAATGGTAAGCCATTACAAATTGTAGATGGATCTGCCACTAGGGGGGTGATTTTATCAATATGTTTATTGGCTACTCTGTAGTCTATGGTGAGTCTCCATGTCCCATTAGATTTCTTGATGGGCCATTTGGGTGAGTTACAGGGACTGTTTGTTTTAACTAGCACTCCTAGCTTCAGCAATTTTTCCACAATAGGTTTTATCCCCTGTATAACTTCCTTGCTGATAGGATATTGTTTGGTAACAGGAGGTGGCGTTCCTGTCCATTTGACTGGTTCTACACCTGTCAAAAACCCACAATCATCTTTGTCTTTAGCCCAAATTGGATGATTCTGTAAGAAAGCATACTCAGGAGTTATTACATTATTGGTAGAAACTTGTGCTGATGAAATTTTTATGCTAGCAGATTCTGAGGACATGTCTAAAGTCAGATGTACGTGTCTGAGAAGATTCCATGCCTAGAATTGCACCTGTATTTAATGGAGCACATAGCAATTTTGTAGTCAGAGTCTTTGGGCCTAATTGTACATCTATGGGTTTCATACAAAACAGAATCTTCACCTATTACACCTGTTAAACAAAGTTTAGTTTTCTTGTATGGGATGTTTAAACCTTCAGCCAATTTTATAGGAATTACGGTAATTTCTGCAACTGTATCAAGCAAAAAGTCAATCTCTTTCTCTTGTATGCTACCTTTCACAAAAATTATTTTGTCATTGTGATGGATTACAGGGTAAAGATAGCTACTCACAGCCCCAACAATTAGTTTTTTTCCTGTTCTTTTTGTGCTTTTAGAAGAACCAGAGCGAGTTGTCCTAAAGTTTCTGTGGTCATTGTAGGAATTACTTCAGGATTGTAGGCGGGCGGAGAAGGAGCAGAATTATGCATAACATTTCTTCTACTATCTTTCAACTTCTTTCTACACTCTTTCTCCCAGTGACCTGATCTTTCACAGTAATTGCATTTGCCTTCTCTTTTAGGCCATCTATGGTCATGTTTCCTTGTGCTAAATGTAGCTGCTGCTGCTACTCTCACTTTTGTCTTAACAGCCGCATCTCTTTCCCATGTAGCTAAACTGTCTAGATTACTTCTGAGAGTTTTGTTAGACCAAGTGAGATATAGGAATGGCAAGGCTTTTCTGTACTCCGCTACAAGGCCATCTGACCAGATGCGTACTAATGGTCCCTTGTCATCTGACTGACAAAACCTGACTGACAAAATCTTTTAGTGTATTCACTCACAGTTTCTTCTTTCCTTTGCACGCAGTTAGTGATTCTAGACCAGTCTATTTTGGGTCCCATAATATTTTTTTTTGAATTTTATAAACACCTTCCCTCAAATCGCCTTTACTGACATGTTGTAATTCAGAAGTAAAAGCAGACTCAAAGGTGTTGAATTCAGATTCAGTTAGAATTTGTGACATTAGCTGTGTGACTTCTGCTAACGACATGTCGTAGAGACGCATTTTGCTGATTAATGCTCTTCTAAATTCAGAAAAATGTGTGCATGCTGAGGGTAAGCTCTGGGTTAGTCTCTCTATATCTTTAGGTCCTAGAACTTTGGTAACAGTTTGTACCTGGACAACAGAGGGGTTTGGAGCAACACTTTGAGTTCCCTCAGTTCCCTGAGATCTCCTCCTAGCGCCACAAACCTTAACAGAATCTACAGGCACATCAGTTACTGACTGGATGGCTACATCTGTTTCAAAGAAAGTTTGTAAATCAGGATAAATGCAATCAGTCTGACTAACTTCTTCCACATCAGTTTTTGCTGCAGCTTTGTTGCGGTTAAATTTCGTAGTCAAAGAGGATACTCTAGCTCTGAGCTCTTTGTTCTGTTCCTCTAGTTCTGAGTTACGCTGAGACTGTTGCGTAGCTAGCACTAAGGCAAATTCTCTGTGGCAGAGGATAACATTTGTTCTGGTCCTAAAGGTTCTTTTGGATAGAGGTACACTCACCAACCATTGGTTGTACAGAAAGATTCAGACTGGAATGAAGTCAGATCTTTGTTGAGATTGTAGTTTCAATCTGGATTCAGGTGAGAAGCTCTATCCGGGTCACGGCGCCAAAAACTGTTGGGAACTCAGAAACGAAGACCAGGAGACTCTTGGGTAATCTTCAGCAGGATTCTTTATTGAGAACGGTCTGCGTGGCGCTGCAGTCATCAAGAAGTCTAACTTGTCCTTAAGACATTGTAGTTTTTATACATTCAGGTGGGAGGGATCCCTACCGTAGAGGTGGAGACCATGTAAACAAAGCATGCAAATTGAATCAGGAAAATGTCAGACACTGTAATTTTCCCAGCCTTGATCTCATCAGCATAACAGTGTCATTCAAATGCATAGGTGCTAATTCAATCAGTCTGGCAAGACTGATGAGGAAGAGCACAAAGACAAAAGGTCATTATCTCAGACTCTTGATTTTCTTGATTTGATCTTCTTGGATATGTCAGCTTTATTACTTACTATTATATTGGAACCTATATTTAACATTTTATAAATTTGTAATCCCACAGTACTTACACATTTCATCAGTTCATGCATTAAGAAAGCAATTTTTGCTGCATCGCATAAAATCAAATTTATTGTCAGAAAACACAAATATACAATAAAATAAACACATATGTTACACATAACATATAACAAGGTACATACATGTATACACATTTAAACAAACACCTCCCATACAGAATATACAGGTAGTCTTTATTATATGCCATATACCTTATTTAACTAAAATACACCTGCCTCTTTTTTTCTATTGTATTTAATGGCATTTGATACAAAAAATCTGCAAAATTAAGTGAAGTTATGCTTAAAACAAGAAAAAAATATCTGCCAATGGGGTAAAAATAATAATAGTAATGAAAAGGGAAACAAGTTTAAGCAAGGACTCACTTAATTTTCATAAAAAACTTAAAATCTTGTTATTTATCACCTAAAGTAAATGTATTTTGATGTAAGAATATTTCAATTTTTACTGGAAAACGAGAAAAATACTGAGTATGAAAATCTCAAAGAAAGGTACAGAAAGCAGCTCATCCCTGGTGATCAAATGGAGCACAGAGATCGAGGGTGAGGTGAGAGAGTAGACTGAGAGCGTTCAGAGCTTCTGCTGTCACTCCATATACAGCTGTGCAGGAGAGATGCCGAGGAAAATCCTGCAGTATCTTCATCCAGCTGTTCCTGAGAGCTGATTCTTCATTCAGCTTGGATAAATCTGGAGAAATTAAGATGGAATAATGTGCTTTAATGGCTCTGAACGCACTGGGCTTTAAAGGACCTGAATGCTAGCCTTCAGCGCTCAAAGTCAATGAATCATCAGAGGGATTGTAGCACTGACGAAGATGAACTTTGGGACAGTTGTGATCTCTGCGGGTCTGTGCGGGCTGCTCAGTTTCATCCTGCTTGCCTTGTCCATTGGCACTGAATACTGGTACATTATAGATGTGGATGAAGGGAAGAACTCCAGCCTGGAATACAGCAGCTCTCACTCCGGACTCTGGAGGATATATGAAGGTAAGATTGTGTACACAGACAACTTGAGCTTCCTTGATGTCGGGTTTTGTGCATGTGTTGCTCACATTTAGTATACTCTAACAGTGATCTCTCTTAATCTTCTATAAGAGGATTTAATCATTGCTCAATTAATCTTTTTACATTAAAATGTTAATGTGAACATTAAACATTAGCCTTAATACTGAGTACTGATGAAGTAGCCTGCATGATCTTAATGTGCATTTATTCATTATCCTCTTCATACTGTTCTACATTTCATGTGTCTCATGATTAAATGGATAAAGCATTTTTAATCTCATTCTTGCAGCACTAAACTGTCATATGGTTTGACTGGTTGTAAAGAAAGTTATTTCACAAGTATTCACAGATACAGTCCTCATCACTGACTGAGTCTCCATTAAGCACATAATTAATGTCTCGTCCAGTTTTGGGGCTGTTTTAATGGCACTAAAGGCAATTAAAAAGAGAAGTAGTTCCTCACAGAATTCTTAATGTTTAATGTTAGATGCGATGTGATAACAGTTACTAAATCCGTCGCATTAAAGATCTGTTTTCGATTTCATTCTAATTGCTGTAAAGATATAGTTCCCCCTCTAACACAAATGCTGCTTTTCCTCGTAAGGTGTAATATGTCGAGATTACCAAGAAAATTTATTTGCAGGCAACTGTTTAAAGCATAATGGGTGTTAGCAGCTTTTACTTGACTGATGTTTCAATGTGACCCACAGGACAGAATGGAAGTTATCATGACATCTCATTCTACACGGACACCTCCGACCACACCGAGCAGGAGAAGCACCTTTTAAGTGAGTCTCTGAAAGCTATCTACACATTAGCCACAATCAGAGACTGACGCTGGAAATAGACTTGTTATGTATGGTTAGTGTGTTCTCTGTCTCTTTAAGAGCTGTATTCGCAGCATGACATCCATCCTGATCCATCACTGCCCCCCTTTATTATAAGAGAGATTGCACAATTATCAAAACTGATGGTCTTTGATTAGTAGTCATAGAAGGGGTGTGCTACAGCACATTGACAGAAAAGATGATATCTCTTTTTTGGGGGGGATTTTGTCGATAACATAAATTAGAAGCTATGAGTGTGATTTTGTGCTGGTTTGTGTTGTGGACAAATGACTCCCAAAGCTTTTTCATATTCTTCATATTCTGGTGGTGATTATTTCATACTAGTGATAGAAACCCTTCCATCTTAAATTGATTTCCACTGGCAAGCTCACTTTCAGGACAATTTATTCTAAGCTAATTAGATGTATGAAGGATCTTTCATGTACAACTTACATTTAATCAATAAATTCAGTTAGAATAATAAGACACTGTAGGCTTTTATCGACCAAATTACATTAGAATCAATAAAATGCAGTTTTTGCAACTCAGAAGTGGCACAGATGCAGCAATTAGATACATTTACACCGCAATTACAATTGCATATAATAATGCTATGAGATTAATGTTTTATATATATATACTTTAAATGTAAACCTTAAACCACCAGTAGGTGGCAGCAAGGTATGATCTTAATAATTGAGTCACTGAATTATTCATTTAACCATTTTGTTCAAGGGACTGGAACAAGAAACAAGCAAATGACTGTCTTTATGAATGTTGATTCGTTTAAAATAGCTGACTCATTTAGAAACAAATTAAATATTTATAGATAATCAATTTTTTGGTGGCAAAATATAGCAATATCGATAATATTAACCGACAATATAACTGACTATATAAATGTCTTGTTTATTGAACTGGTGTATGAAATTATATATATATTTTTTTAAATAAAATCAATATCACATTTGCAGTCATACTGATCTTTGAGAAAAAAATATTGTTAATTTGAAATTGCCTTGAAAATGTAAGGAAAAAATGAATAGGGGGGATTTTTTCCCCCATTTATTTAATTTAGGGGTCACTCTAACTACATTATACTAGGCTATCATATTTGTTTGTTTTTGTGAGTGTGTAGCATACTCGATAATGTCAGTTTCCACACTGTTGAAACAACAATTATAACATTATCATAGACAATACATATCGCACACCCCCAGTGGTCACAAGTTCAAACTCACTGAACCTGAAAGGACAAAATGTCCCCTGTGCTTCAGATTTTTACAATGATATTAATAATACATTTTATTTATGGGCTCCTTACATGACACTCAAGGACACCATACATACAAATACAACACATAAAACAGTTAATAAGCAACAATTAAAACCCACAATCATATCTATACAATCATACATAAAAATATCACTGCATGCCTTTCTAAAAAATGCATCTTCAAACAAGATTTAAAAATTGGAGGAAAGCCACTATCACAAATATCTTGTGGAAGTAAATTCCACAGATAAGGAGCAGCGTAAATAAAAAATCGAGAACCTCATAGAAACCAGACACATATGAGAAATTAATGAAGATAATGTATCTGATGATCTAAGAGTTTGAGAGGGGACATATGACATTGAAAGTAGATCAGATAAGTAGGAAGGGGGCATGTTATGCAATGTCTTACAAGCAAGAAGTAAGATTTTAAATTCGACAAGTTGTTTAACAGGAAGCCACGGCAGATGTTGAAGAACAGGAGATTTGTGTTCCATAATATAACTTCTAGGATAAAGTAGATTGAAAAATAAAATGGAATAGGCCCAAAATGGAACCCTGTGGGACACCTGTAGTTATACTTGAGATTTGAACTTAGATTTGAATTGGCCTAGTAGAACAACCTGTGTACAACCTAAGAGATAGGATGTGAACCAAGCCAGGGAAGTACCCACAATTCCAAAGCACTGCAATCTGTCTAATAGAATTTCATGGTGAATGTTGTGAAACACTTAAGTTAAATCGAGAAGAACTAATATAAATAGAAGACCTGAGTCAGCCAATAAATCATTGGAAATTTTGACAAAGGCACTCTCGGTACTATGACAGGAACGAAAACTTGATTGAAATGGTTCTTATAGATTATTGGTAACACTTTAGAATACTGTTTCTTACTGCATAACTAATAAGGATTTACTGAAGAGCTAGCAGGTAATTTTTCATTAACACACTTTACTCACTACTGTTAATTACTAAGAAAGATGTGTTAACTAATCAGTATGTAATACAATTTTATGATTGTGTTAAGTAACAGTTTGCTTATAAATGTTTAACTTATAAATACAAAATGTTTGTTAAATTAGTTCAAATGTGGGCAGTATACATGTTAAAATGGAATAAAACATGCTGTATAAAGAAATGTTCTCATCTGAAATAAAGATAGTAAACAAGTTGTTTTGTGTATTTTATAAAGTTTCTGATTTTATAGTTTTTTTAGAGTGTAAGTTTGATTTGATGTTTTTATGAGTCAAAATGATTTAGCAATTATTATTCACTAATAGACTCACTTTAGAACCGTTTCAGGTTATAAGTAATTGCTGCGGAATTATCTGATAATTCTTTATTAATTAATAGAGGGTTCACTATAATTTCACTTTAGAATAGTAAAATGTATTGCATTTATTAATATAGAATTTCCATACTACTACTACTACTACTACTTATATTTATTTGAAAGGGTCACAATTCAGTGTAATTGTTCATTAGTAGTTATTTCATAGTTATTTTTATTGAACCTTGAACTAGTAGATCATTAACAGTAGTTCTTCAGGAGGTATGACAGAATATATTAGTTATTGATTAACTAACTGTTACTTAACACAATCATTAAATTATATTACATACTTAGTTAACACATCTTCCTTAGTAGTTAACAGTAGTGAGCTAAGTCTTAAAGAATAATCACCTGTGAGTTCTTCAGTAATTCCTTATTAGTTATGCAGTTAGTAAATTATTCACTGAAAGATGTTCATGTACCTGTGCTGCAACAACATTTTCCAGGATTTTAGATAAAAATGTCAAGTTAAAAACTGGAAGACTTGGATCAGTACCTGGTTTCTTGAGGACAGGAGTTATTAATGCAGTTTATATAGGGAACACTGCCAGAAATAAGAGAAGAATGAATGATCTCAGTGATAGAAGGCAAAATAACTGACTGACAGACTTTAACTAATTGAGTTGGAAGTGAATCAAGTTGACAGGTGGTTGATTTAGATTTCTGAATAACTGAAGTTCTCTTACGAAAGCTCTCTCGTACTGCGCCTTAGCTAAGAAAAGCCAGGAAAAGTCTCTTTTCACGAAATACTGAAGTAAAAAATAATCCTTAATTTTGTATTTTTGTAAAGCGCATTTGCAGCAGTACACAGCCATAGGCGAGACGGCTCGTTCGCTCATTGGCTTGTTCTGAGGCAACTGCACAACCTATCGAGCGCAGGCTGATGCAACATCAGACCAATAAGGGTGCTTCGCGCCCTTCTTGCCACTTCCCGCCGAAACGGGTGTGGCCCAACCTATAAAAGGAGCTCGAAAAGGCTGACTCACCTGATTTTTCATCTCTTCAGCGAAGCTCACGCATCGCTGGATCACGGAGGAAGCAAGCGCCGTCTGAAAGAGCATATCAGCAGGACGAGCCATTCTGAAGCTGCTGGCATCGCCGCCTTCCATTGCCGTTCCTGCTGCGCTATCCGGCGCCCATATCCTTTACATCCTTTTATCTGTTTATATCCTGTGTGTGTGTTCGCCCTGCGACGCACATTCACAAAAAGAGCTGCGTCTTTTTAAAGATGCCCTCGTGCGGCTCGTGCAGAGCCCCGCTCAGCGAAGGAGATCGTCACGTCATCTGCGTCTCCTGTCTGGGTGAGGACCATGCAGCGCTCGCGCTCGCTGACGGCGGATGCCCTCATTGCGAGTTAATGCCTATGGTGACTCTGAGGACTCGCCTGGCATCCTTCTCGAAGCCTGCATCATCCGCTGCGCCGCAGCGCCGTAAGAAGTGCCGCTCGCAGCGCCTACCAGAACCGCCTCCAGCTCGGCCGAACTCGCCGGTTCCCTCCGCTTCGCCGGCCTCCCCTGCATCGCTTCCCGATGTTCAGCGTCCACTGCTTGCCGACGCGTCATCTGAGGAAGTGGATCTCAGGCCCGCGTCGGAGGAAGAAGGCACGTGCTCTCTGCTTGCTTCGGGCAGTGAGGGTTGGGCGAGCTCCATGGATCTCGAGCCCGCTGCTCAGAGGCCCAGCAGACGGGGGGATGTCGATAAGGAGCTGATGCGTGTACCCTCTCTGGCCGCGGCGAGCCTCGGCCTCGAGTGGTCTGCACCAGCGCCCCCTTCACGTTCCCGGCTGGATGGTAGCTATCTTCCGGATGAGCACTCTTCCTCAAGTTCAAAGCACGCCCCTTTTCTTCCTGAGCTTCACGAAGAAGTGGCGAAAGCTTGGGACGCTCCATTCTCGGGCGAGAATCCGCTCATCTGTTTCGCCAGCATTCTCCACACTGGACGGTGCTAAGAACAGAGGCTACCTGTCACTTCCCCCGGTGGAACAGGCTATAGCAGCGCACCTTTGCCCGCCCTCTGCTGGACGGCAGACTAAGGCGGCGTTGCCATCCAAAGCCTGCCGCATGACGTCATCGCTGCTCGCACGGATATTCTCTGCTGCTGGGCAGGCTGCATCTGCGCTACACACCATGGCTACGCTACAGATTTTCCAGGGCGATCTCCTCCGCAAGCTGGATGAGATGGGACCTGAAGCGATCTGTCTCGCGGATCTGAGGAGTGCTTCGGATCTCTCCCTCCGCGCTACTAAGTCCGCTGCACAGGCCATGGGACGGGTTATGGCTTCCGCTACGGTGGCTGAGAGGCATTTGTGGCTGACGCTTTCTGACATCAAGGAGTCTGAGCGTGATGCGTTCCTTGACGCGCCGCTAACTCCTGTCGCCCTCTTCGGATCTTCCGTCAACGAGTTTGTGGAGAGATTCGCCGAAGACCAGAAAGCTTCGCAGGCGTTCAAGCACTTCTTGCCGAAGCGCTCCAGTTCTGCAGCTAGCCGCTCTAGACCGGCCCCACAGAGCTCTCAGTCACGCCCACCGCCTCCTGCTGCGTCATCGCTCTTCAAGCCGTCGCCCCGCGCCGCGGGAGCCGCGGCAGAGGATTGCGGTGAAGCCAGAAGCCCCGAAAGCATCCTAGCACTGCTGGGAAAGCGCCGGTGTTCGAGTTCCGCTGCGGCCGAGCTCTCACCCAAGCGCGCCGCTGTTGCAGTTCCAAGAGTTGTGACTGCCTCAGTGTCCTCTGCAATGCGCAAGCCTGCACGAGTGCCCGCTTGCCTGCACACAAAAGCCGTTATCACGGCTTCCCAGATGTTTCACAAAAAGAACCCGTGCACGCTCGTCCGGCCACGGCCGATGGTGCTATAAATGCAGTGACGATGCCCACTACTCAGTGCCCATCTCCACATGTAAGCACAGCCCTGCACACAGGGCTAGCGCACATAAGATCGACACAGATCGGTCGAGCGCGCCGCATAGTAAACGTGCCCACTTCCCAGTGCCCACATACACTATGTCACATACGGCGCGGGGCTTCTGTAAAAACGAGGCCCGTGCACGTACATTCTGCACAGGCAGACAGCGAGTTGAAAGTGGTAAATGTGCACACATGCAGCCCACAGTTACTCGCAGATATATCGAGTCCCACTGGACCCGCTCAGCCTCCCCCCAGTCGGTAAAGCGCCGGCACGGGGTCGAGGAGGAGCGATCTGCCCGCTGTGATCAATGCGCTCCCCGCCACAGAAGCGCAGCACACTCGTGCGCCGCCGTTGCCCAATCAACAGAGCGCGCTTCGAATCCAGCCCTTAGCCATTCATGCAGATGCAGCGCTTCCAGGGGTTTCGGATTGGGTGCTAGGCATTATAAAGAGAGGCTACTCGCTACAGTTTTCTCGACGCCCAAAAAAACTACGGTCAAAACAGAAGTAGCACACATACTTCGGGCCGAAATATCAAAACTGTTGAGCAAAGGGGCTGTAGAGCCTGTGTCTCAAGCTCAAAGCGAGGGGGGCTGTACAGAAGATACTTTCTGGTGCCCAAGAGAGACGGGGGTCTCAGGCCCATACTGGATCTAAGACAGCTGAACAAGGCATTGATGAAACGCAGTTTCAAAATGCTCACGACCAGGAAGCTCCTCGCGCAGATTCACAGAGGGGACTGGTTCATGTCAATAGATCTGAAGGACGCGTATTTTCAAATACAGATAGTGTCAAACCACAGGCGATATTTGAGATTCGCCTTCAAGGGCCAGGCATACCAGTTTACAGTCCTGCCATTCGGCTTGTCCGTAGCTCCTCGTACGTTTACGAGGTGCATGGATGCAGCGCTCGCTCCTCTCAGACTCAGAGGCATACGAGTGCTGAATTATTTGGACGACTGGCTGGTTCTGGCCCAATCACGAGCGGAGCTCGTGGACCACAGGGCCGTTTTACTCGATCACCTCGAGAAGCTCGGCCTCAGTGTCAATTGGGCGAAGAGTTCGCTGAACCCCAGTCAGACGATCCTGTTTCTGGGTATAGTTCTGAACTCGTGTTCCATGACAGTGCGGCTGTCACCACAGCGCGTGATGGGCATTCAGCGCGCAGCGAGTTCTTTCCGCTGCGGCGCGACCGTGTCGCTCAAACACTGTCAAAAGATGCTGGGCCTCATGGCCTCAGCATCTCCGGCTCTGCAGCTGGGCCTGCTCCGCAGGCGCCCCCTGCAGTTCTGGCTGAAGGCTCGGGTGCCGCGCAGAGCGTGGGCGTCTGGCCGGCTGCATTTCAAGGTCGATCAGAGCTGTGTTGCGGCTCTAGCACCTTGGACAGCGAACGGCTGGTACCGATCAGGTGTAAGCCTGTGGACTTCCCCGAATGTGAAGATGGTGTCGACGGACGCCTCCACTTCGGGATGGGGAGCGCTGCTCGAGGGCAGACCGTCCTTTGGCCTATGGTCAGAACGGGAAAAGCTCCATCATATCAACTGTCTGGAAATGCTGGCAGTGGAGAACGCGCTGACGCGCTTTTGTCCCCATATCAAGGATCACCACGTCGTAGTCCGTTCGGACAACATGTCTGTGGTGTCCTACATAAATCGCCAGGGCGGTCTCGGGTCTCGAAACCTTTGCAGGCTGATGGAACGCCTCCTGGTTTGGGCTCAGCGCAACGTGCGCTCGCTGAGAGCAGTGCATGTGCCTGGGCTGCAGAATCTGGGTCCAGACAGGCTGTCCAGAGGCAATGTTCCTACGGGCGAATGGTCTCTACACCCGCAAACAGTCCGGCTGTTGTGGGAGAGATTTGGCAGGGCGGAGGTGGACCTCATCGCGTCCCACGAAAACGCTCACTGCCCTGCGTTCTTTTCCAAGAACGAAAGCGCTCTGTCACGGAGATGGCCTTGCTGCCCACTTTATGCTTTCCCTCCCGTCTCCCTCCTTCCACAGGTGATAGATCGGGTGAGAGAAACGAGATGTTCATTACTGCTTGTAGCACCTCTTTGGAAGAACCAACCATGGTTCCCAGATTTGATGCAGTTAGCAGATGTCGCCCCGTGGCCGGTACCGTTGAGGAGGGACCTCCTCTCGCAGGCCAGGGGCTCGATTTGGCACCCTCAACCGGAGTTGTGGTCCCTCCATGTGTGGGCGCTCAACAGTTCATGTGTGGGCGCTCAACCCGCTGATCTCGCAGTGGGAGTGCTAAATACCATCACTCAGGCTAGAGCTCTAGTCATCCGGTTCCTCAGAGGAGCTAGGAGGCTGAATCCTCCCAGACCTCCGTCAGTCCCTATGTGGGACCTCGCGGCGGTTTTGGAGGCCTTGAAGGGTCCCCCTTTTGAGCCTATCCAATCGGTTAGCCTTCAGCATCTGTCGTTCAAGACAGTATTCTTGTTGGCTCTCGCTTCGGTGAAGCGTGTGGGTGATTTGCACGCACTCTCGGTGAGCCAATCGTGCTTGGAGTTTGGGCCCAATGACTCAAGGGTCATACTCAAACCTAGGCACGGTTATGTGCCGAAATCCCTCAACACACCGTTTCGGGCTCAGGTTATTGCCCTGTCTGCCCTGCCGGTGTCAGGGGAGGATGGAGACTCCAGTCTTCTTTGCCCTGTCAGGGTTTTAAGAGCTTATGTGTCTCGCTCTGCTGCCTTTCGGCAGACGGAGCAGCTGTTTGTCTCGTTCGTTGGACGTTCCAAGGGAATGGCTGTTTCGAGACAGACTCTATCCAGATGGATAGTTGACGCCATAGCGTTAGCTTACGCTTCCATTGCCTTCAGTGCCCGTTGGGCGTCAGAGCACACTCCACAAGAGGCGTCGCCTCATCGTGGGCGTGGTCTACTGGGATCTCCTTGCAGGATATATGTATGGCGGCAGGTTGGGCCTCGCCTTCTACATTTATCAGGTTCTATAACCTGGAGGTTCCCGCCTTGCAAGCAAGGCTGCTGTCGGTATAGTCAAATCAGGGCCCTGAGGGGAATTCTGAGTTCACGAGCGCTATGCGCTGCCGACTGTTATATGGGCAGTATTGCGTAAGACCCGCATTGCCACATTGGTCAGGCCTTGCCTCGGCTGTGTGATGTCATATTGCCGCATCTACGGATGCTGCTAGATATAGGACGGAGGGCTTTTTCCCTTTTCTGTCCTGGACTCTCTGTGAGTCCTCTCAGGTGACTGTGCACTGTAAACCCTGGGCGTTGCTTCAGGTTTATTGGTGTGTGATCCCTGCCTTTTCGAGCTCCTTTTATAGGTTGGGCCACACCCGTTTCGGCGGGAAGTGGCAAGAAGGGCGCGAAGCGCCCTTATTGGTCTGATGTTGCATCAGCCTGCGCTCGATAGGCTGTGCAGTTGCCGCAGAACAAGCCAATGAGCGAACGAGCCGTCTCGCCTATGGCTGTGTACTGCTGCAAATGCGCTTTACAAAAATACAAAATTAAGGATAATTTTTTGCTTCAGTAATTCGTGAAAAGAGACTTTTCCCGTAGCGTCTTAGCTAAGACGCAGTACTCGTTCGCTCTTCTAGAGAGAACCGAGGTTACGTTTAGTAACCGAGTACGTTATCTCATCAACTGTAGGAAGCTGAAAAGTGACTTGATTAAAAAGTAACATGATTAAATGACTGTGTAACACTAAAGCAAGAAAAGCTTACTAAATCTGAGAACAACAAAGATTTATGAATATTTTTGCATTAAAAAAGTAAACTTGAATGTGTGGCAGCAGTGCTTAGGGTGACCATATTCGCCGTTCATACGGGACACGTCCCAGCCAGGATTTTAATATTGCCTAAAATATCCAGGTTTTGGCTATTTGCACTGTGCAGATTGATCATTGTGTAACATTCATGAGAGCTTTTAAGAGCAGAGCAGACGGCTCCTTATGCTTTCGAATCGCTTTCACGTGTTTGTTTGTACGTTTGACTTGAAGCATTGTGGCGCAATTAGTTTTTTGGGGGGGATTTGTGCGCAGCGACGCTTCAAGTCAATTGAACGAACAAACACGTGCGCATATTTGCATCGCTTTGATCATTCCCTCTAGATCTCACCTTTTCACACGCAGCCCCACGATTGGTCGATTATGTACAATACCTGCATGTTATTGGTCAAACTGCTCTGGATGTTTTAGGCATTATTAAAATCCTGGCTGGGACGTGTCCCATATGAACGGCGCATATGGCCACCCTAGGCAGCAGGTTACACTTGTTATGCAGATTACACTGATCATGTAATAAAGGCCTGTATGTGTCTCTGCAGACTTGCACAGGGTCATAGTGGTTCTGCTGCCTCTCAGCCTGGTGCTGCTGGTCTTTGGGGGGATCTTCGGTCTGGTGGCGTCTTTGGCTCAGAGCAGCACTCTTCTCACCTGCATCGCTGCATACTTCCTCATCTGCAGTGAGTCCTATTAACAGCTACATGACATTTATTGAACATCTACTCACATCAGCTGAAATGAAATGAGGTCTCAGCAGTGGTATCGCTGGAGTCTGTGTTATGTATAGGTCAGTGACACATGAAATAAAACACAATGTATAAAACACAATGGGAATGAAAGAAAAGAGAAAATGTCAGGTGCTCCAGCAGAGTGCAGCTGTTAGGTGAATGGTTTCACACAGCGAGGGGTTTTAATAGCTCAACAATACAAATCCACAAAGCCTGGAGTAATGAATAGCAAAGATATTGAACAAATGTATTTGTTGTGTTTAATGTGTTTAGAGAATTTATGTTCTTATCCTGATCCAAATTATGTTCCAGGCACAAATAAACAGGGGTGTAATGGTAAATGTACTCATACCAAAATTTTTGGGTTGGGGTCTTTTGGTTTGGCTTGCATGTGTTACTGACCAAAATCAGTGTTGTTTTAAATAACTGGAAGTCTAGACCTTCTGTTTACATGTACAACCCGAATTCCGGAAAAGTTGGGACGTTTTTTAAATTTTAATAAAATGAAAACTAAAAGACTTTCAAATCACATGAGCCAATATTTTATTCACAATATAACATAGATAACATAGCAAATGTTTAAACTGAGAAAGTTTACAATTTTATGCACAAAATGAGCTCATTTCAATTTTGATTTCTGCTACAGGTCTCAAAATAGTTGGGACGGGGCATGTTTACCATGGTGTAGCATCTCCTTTTCTTTTCAAAACAGTTTGAAGACGTCTGGGCATTGAGGCTATGAGTTGCTGGAGTTTTGCTGTTGGAATTTGGTCCCATTCTTGCCTTATATAGATTTCCAGCTGCTGCAGAGTTCGTGGTCGTCTTTGACGTATTTTTCGTTTAATGATGCGCCAAATGTTCTCTATAGGTGAAAGATCTGGACTGCAGGCAGGCCAGGTTAGCACCCGGACTCTTCTACGACGAAGCCATGCTGTTGTTATAGCTGCAGTATGTGGTTTTGCATTGTCCTGCTGAAATAAACAAGGCCTTCCCTGAAATAGACGTTGTTTGGAGGGAAGCATATGTTGCTCTAAAACCTTTATTTACCTTTCAGCATTCACAGAGCCTTCCAAAACATGCAAGCTGCCCCTACCCTATGCACTTATGCACCCCCATACCATCAGAGATGCTGGCTTTTGAACTGAACGCTGATAACATGCTGGAAGGTCTCCCTCCTCTTTAGCCCGGAGGACACGGTGTCCGTGATTTCCAACAAGAATGTCAAATTTGGACTCGTCTGACCATAAAACACTATTCCACTTTGAAATAGTCCATTTTAAATGAGCCTTGGCCCACAGGACACGACGGCGCTTCTGGACCATGTTCACACATGGCTTCCTTTTTGCATGATAGAGCTTTAGTTGGCATCTGCTGATGGCACGGCGGATTGTGTTTACCGACAGTGGTTTCTGAAAGTATTCCTGGGCCCATTTAGTAATGTCATTGACACAATCATGCCGATGAGTGATGCAGTGTCGTCTGAGAGCCCGAAGACCACGGGCATCCAATAAAGGTCTCCGGCCTTGTCCCTTACGCACAGAGATTTCTCCAGTTTCTCTGAATCTTTTGATGATGTTATGCACTGTAGATGATGAGATTTGCAAAGCCTTTGCAATTTGGCGTTGAGGAACATTGTTTTTAAAGTTTTCCACAATTTTTTTACGCAGTCTTTCACAGATTGGAGAGCCTCTGCCCATCTTTACTTCTGAGAGACTCTGCTTCTCTAAGACAAAGCTTTTATAGCTAATCATGTTACAGACCTGATATCAATTTAATATCAACTTAATTAATTAATCAACTTAATTAATCACTAGATGTTCTCCCAGCTGAATCTTTTCAAAACTGCTTGCTTTTTTAACCATTTGTTGCCCCCGTGCCAACTTTTTTGAGACCTGTAGCAGGCATTAAATTTTAAATGAGCTAATTAAGTGGATAAAAGTATAAAATTTCTGTTTAAACATTTGCTACGTTATCTATGTTCTATTGTGAATAAAATATTGGCTCATGTGATTTGAAATTCCTTTAGTTTTCATTTTATTAAAATTTAAAAAACGTCCCAACTTTTCCGGAATTCGGGTTGTAGCATAATTTGAAACTCCAGTTTCTCCAGCTATATTTTTGTTGTTATGTGACAAATTCATTATATTTTGATGTTGTGAATGCATTTGAAAAATAAAGGACAGAAAAAAAATTGTAAAATCCAAGTCCTGAACTTGATTAACATTAAGTGTTTAGATCTAATTCACAAACCCACACAGCTTTTACAGCGCATTGTTTATTTTCATTTAGATATGTTTTCCTTAGCAGAACTTATTTCTTATAGTTGTGTCCTCATCTGTAAATGTTAGAAATTCACACAAATAGATTCAACAATTGAGTCTCCATTAAACTTCACAATCTTCAGTGAAACAGCACAGACATCAAACAGGAGCAACATAATTCTGACTAAAATAAAAAAAATTCTCAGATGTTCAGGTCATGGTGCTACTGGATCCACACAGGCATATAAAGTAGCTGTTTTGCACTATACCTCTGCTTCCATACCTTAAAAAATGAACATCAAATTCAAAAGCTGCAAATTCAAAATATATCATGATTTGTTTTAGGCATTCAGTCTAATAATTGTTTACAATTCAGGAGGCACCACATGACAGGAATGAATGGTTTACTTATATACCTGTAATCAGCAGATGTTGCTCCTGTGTCTACACCCTAATTTCTTCACACAAAATAACTGAAATCATGAGATTGAGACTGAATGTGTGCTACAATATTTCTGATGAGTTACTGTAGGAACACATCGGAATAGAAGTGGGAATGACACGTTTTTTGTCAGTAGAATATTTCTGTTTATTCTGTCCTCAATATTATTGTGATAGTATGTTTATGTTAGGATAAGATGATGAAGATGATGATGATGGAGTTTAGTTCTGGCTCTTTTGCAGCACCGTAACAGGTGCTTATGTTCCAGCCTGAGCACAACAGAAAACTGAAGTGTAGCTGAATTAAGGGAGTGATGGAGCAGAGAAAAACACTGGGATCTGTAGAGGTTGAAACACTGAGGTCAGCAGAGACCATCACAGACTTTTTAAATATGTTCTGTTCTCAGTTCCATTGAAAGGGGCTCCTGAGGTTAAAAAAAACTACTATCCTGCCCAAGAACACAGAAGGGAGTATAGTCTATGTAAATGTGAACTTTGCACAGCTTTGTATGCTAGTATAGTTAAGTTTCCTTTGCTTATGTAGTATATTTTGATATTGCTAAGGTAAATTGTTGCTGTATATGTACCAATGAGTTTTTGTTTTATAAGAACTCAACATTACACACAATTGATGGATTAAATAAAAAATGGTGGAAGTACTGAAGCCTCACAGGAGATTACGTACTTGAGTGATGTTGTCTGTAAACGTCCCTGATAGCAACAGAGCAGATGAAAACCATTGAATCAATGTTAAAAATGGTCATTGTTAATTGCATTGAATCGATATCACTAAAGATGAAAACATAACATTACAATGCAAGGGCAAAAAGCCCATATATATAATTTTTTTTGTATAAAGAGCAGTTCACAATCTCCAGGCTGTCTGAGCTTCGGAGAGCCAATTCATCCCTTTGGTTTTAAAACATCTCTTATTGTATCAGACAGTGAAAAAGATGTTTGTGCTTGATAATATTATGTGTTTATCAATAACTGTATAATAACTGAATTTTATACATAATATTGTGAAAATATTCAGGGAATCTGGAGAAATCTCAATCCGTATATGGAAAGTTAGCAAAGCTTTGTTGAATGTGCTTAACCTTCGAGCTCTTAGATGACAGATGTGCATTAGAAACCATCATGCTCTTGTGTTAAATCTGAGGCAGAGGCATATAGTGGGATTGTTGCTATCAAACTGGCGTCCAAGGTTATTAGAGTGAGACAAAACCTGGTCTTATTCTGTATGTGCTACAACAGTGAGGTTTCTGCCTGCAGTATCTGTGTCCTATTGATGTGTGGTATGTCATGAAGAGGAGAATATGACAGCAATGACCAAGGACTGTTGAGCAGCTGAAGTCTTGTTTCAAGCAAAGGTTATATAAAACAGTTGCACACATGCCTTTGCCCCAACTTTTTTGGAGTGGGTCACAGCCATCAAAATTAATATTTACATAATACAATTAAAATGTACAATTACAATTAAGGTCGGTGAGAACAGGAGTTCTATAATAATACATTTGATTTTATTTAATGACTCCTTTGTTCATATCCTTTCCTCTCGAGTGCTCTCTATTAATGACTGTGCTGAATGTAGCACAGCGTCTGGTTTATATTTAGTTATTCTCTATTTTTGTCATGATTGCATTAAGGTTTATTAATTACAATACTCTGTGTTATCTATTTCTATAATTCATCTTAATAAAGGAGAAATATCTTAGATTAATTAAAAAAACATTTGTATCTTATTCTCTGCAGATGCCATTTTCATTTTTGTGTAAATTACTGTCAATTATTCACCACCAAAATTGGGTCAGATCTTTGTTGAAACTAAAAAAAAATGTATCAAATGAATTGTTTTTCTTTCTATAGCCATCTGTCTACTGTCAGTTTCTCTGACAAGCACAGAAGCAGACTCCACATCAGCTGTCACTGCATTATTTCTTTAACGTCTTGAAAAGACAATGCATTATTTGAAAAAAAATGACTGATGATTGCAGAGCAGCAGGAAAACCTCTCTTCTGTTCTTTCTGTCATGTCTCATAAGTGATCTTGAAAGGTCAGGGCTTCGCTGAGCTTCATGTAAGTGGGTTAATTACAGCAATGATGACTTGAGTTCATGACGGTTCCTTCAAGCAGGTCTTCAGAAAAGCACAGATCTTCTTCCTATTAATACTCCCACCACTAACCTGTGTCACTTTCATATTCTGTGCTTGTGCACTACTGAGTTTCATTTTAAAGAAAAGACTCATTTGCTTATCCTAGTTAGGATTTTGCTATAGTGCATTCACTGTATAAAACATGATGAATCAGGCCATTACAGCTTTCACATGGAGGCTGTTCAAAATCCTGCCATGCCACAGAGCACCATTCACATAGTATTCCATTAAATTACATCATATTTTTCCCAAATTGTTGTTAATGTACATAATGGTTTCACCCAGGCTTGAAGATTATACATTTGTCAGTAGTACTTTTGTCTTTTTTTAATGGCTAGAATGACATATATGCTTCATAATGAGGAAACTATAATATAGACTTTCTGTTTGCCCTGTTTTTTTGTTTTCAAACACCTGAACTTGGGAATGCAAGTTCAAAATGGCATGTCTGGTGTGCTGTAAGGTGTATCTTAAATAATTCAAAAATCAAACAGTGCGATTTATAAATTAGGTATATCACAGACAAAAATAAGAAAGAAAGCTGTCACTGGGGCAGTACCTTTTCAAAAGAGTCCACATTGATACCTTAAAGGTAGATGTTAGTACCTAAAGTGTATCTAGTAGGTAAAAGGCACAAAAGTGTACCTTTTGAAAAGGTACTGCACCAATGACAGCTTTTGCACCTTTTTTTTGGAATATCATCAGTTAAATTTGGCAGAACCAAGCCACGACTGTTGTCAGGCATAGCTTTAAATACTATGTAACACTATTTAATCTTTTTCTGCTAAATAACATTTCATTAAAGCACTTTCTTGATTGGTAAGAAAGTAACCTGAAAGACCTGACGTGTCGCTAAGCACGTCAAAGAACATTAGTCTTGATTTTAGTGTATGCACGTTTTTGTAAAGCCCCTGGTCTCCCTTCTTATCCAAGCTGGTTAGACAGGTTAGAGTGGTGGTTTTAATGGGGTTTCAAGCACCTGTCGTGTGGTTAGGCTCAGAGACTAGCTGGCTTCCCTGCTAAATTGGCTAAATACAGCATTGTCAGGCTTGTAAACCATCTGAAGTCTAGTCAAACCCTCTTTTGCTGTGTGCTTCAACAAGTTTGAATAAAACATTTTATGAGAACATTTTTATATGAAAATTACTGATAAGTCTATTGCTGTCTGGTTGTTTAGTGAGTGAATGGAGTGTAATGATGGCTATTTGTCCACAGGTCTGGTGACGGTGTCTGGTGTGAGCATCTATATCAGTTACTCTCAGCAGGCATTGGAAGAGCTGCAGCACATGGTGGATGTTGAGTCACTGTCTCATGTCCACATGTCCTACGGCTGGTCTCTGGTCATGGCCTGTCTGTCCTTTTGCCTGGAGCTGCTCACCGGGATCCTGCTCATGCTAGCAGCCCGTCTCATTCGCCGTCAGTGCCAGCACGAGCCTGCTGCAGTGCTCACCGTGAGCCAGAGTTCACCACAGCTTCTGAGACTCCAGTGATGATGATCATTTCATCTACAGCCTTATCAAGAAATGAGTTTGTGCTGTGTCAAAGTTAAAATGGAGAGACAATCAATTATTGAATGAGAGTGCTCATTAGAGTATTTATCTACATCAGTCGAGTGTGTCAGTGCTATTACACGTTTTCCTCAAGGCTTCTAGAAACATATTTTCCCGAGCTCACCAATGTCATGTTTTATGAATTTACTGTACACAACATGCTGAATTAAACCATAGCAGCATCTCTAAAACAAGATAATTGGAGCTTTATCTCACAATTCTGACTTTTTTTTTCTCGTAATTGCAAACCAATTATTGCAAACCTTTTTTTTTTTAATTACAGTGTAAAAAGCTTTATTTGTGACCACACCAATACTTTTTCATTTTATACAAACGTTAATGGAGATTCTGCTTTATATACTTAATATACACATAAATCTTTTTCATACTGAAATGTAATATTCAGTGACTGTTTTTTTTATTAATTAATGGTTATTAGAAAATTGTTCTTTTGTAAAACTGTCATACAATTTACAGTAACAGTAATTTTGTTTGGCATCTGTATAAGCCATTTTGATGTACCATAATAAACATTTCTGATGACTAGACATTTTCCCTTCGTGTTAATGTTACAGTATATCTCATTTTATCTCTTAACGTAATATTATGTTATGTTAGTTTTTTTATGATCTGAACTGTGTGTTCATTAATACGCAAACTCTGGCTTTCATAAAGATACTTTGCAAGGTATAAAAATGTAAAATTAAAATTATAATTATGTTTTCATTTGTGGTAACTACATTTATCTCTCTAGGGCTCTAGTTTGATTGAATGTCCAAGACACACCATTTGAGCTCAATTAAAAAATCTATTTGTCACTAAATAATCAATTTAAGAAGGAAAAAAAAAGTATCATAGGAACAGAGTGGGCTGTTTTCTTGAGTGCTCAGAAATAACATAGTTGGATAAATTTTCATTTCAGTTTCCAGAAGGAATTATTCTCTGAATATTGGACATTAGTCCAGAGTGTAATATGCTGTATTATTTGCAGGGAAATATGGGTGTGTTACATCAGTTTTAATTGTTAAATTGTTAAAAGTTAAATTGCATAGGCCATACAGCAATGATGACTGGGTGGCTGTAAATCTCTGATTGCTGCATTGGAGGCAAACATTGATGCAATCAAGACACCAATTAATGTCAAACTCATTCTGTTAAGTGAAAATAAAGGATGGTAAATGGTCTGGTGATGAATGAGTGAGTTTTAAAGTTTCTCTTAATCATCTACACCAGTGGTTTTCAAACCTGTCACCCCCGGTGCACCCCTGCCCTGCAAATGTGTTGAATGTGAAACAGAGCAAACTTAAATTATATGCATTTGTAGTGGACAGCATTCCAGGGCCCAGTTTATGGCGGGGAACCTCTCTAGGTTTGCTACATTGTGATTGGATCTTGATAAGCAAACAGTCCATCAGATAAAGATGCCAAACAACAGCCAGACACCTCTTAAAGGGCAAGAAGAAGACTTTTGGTACAAAGCCCGGGAAGGACGGGACTTCCTATTGGTCAAAATGCAGTTTCTGTCCTTCACCCACCAACAGACTGTTTCATCAGGTTTTGGCCTGTGACTACCATAAAAATTTCTTAGGACCACTGGACATAGGCAGCAGTGGGTGAAACAAAGAGAGATTGCAGAGTTCCATCCAAATCCATTCATAACTATGTTCTCAAACCTTAAACTGATGCAAACTACAACATACACATCTTACACTTAACTGTAAGGTCCAAAGAAGATATCCGTTGCTGGCTGAAGGTTTCATGCGTGTTCGGTCTTTTCATTGCGCAGAGTTAATCCATTTAAATCCAATTCTAATCTGACTCCATTTTATTATCAAATGTGTCAATTCATTATCAGTCAGGTAAATATGTATTCTTCCAATTACATATCCAATTTAAACATATCAAATCACATCAATATAAAACATCAAATTCACAAAGATGAATCTAAAAGTAAAATATGCATACCTGACCTTAGAAAATACATAGAATGAAGTGAAGAGACACACACCACACTACGGGCTTTCTGGCTACAGAAATCGCCCTGATCCTTTTGCTGCAATCCTGTAACAAAACCAAGATAAAACATCCCCCAAATTGAGGCATGAACAAACAATTGGAATTTGCATTAACCTTGCATTAACCAGACTGGGGCAGTTCACTTGCATTGTCATTTTCGTGTAATAAAGCATGGGTGAAGGGATTTAAAATGAAACAAATGGACAGAAGGGAAGGAGGACTCCTGCACCTCCACTCTGTGGGGTGTCTCGAAGATGCCTGTGTATGTTTGTATTGTCTGTTTCCCGGGAGATCAAAGTTTCTCAGGTTCTTTCATCCTTACAACTTATTCAGAGAAATAATTATTCTCAGTGACAGCGAGGTGTAGTGCAACATCTTACTCAGCTGTTAATGGACAAATGAATGCATGCATGAAAGTTAAATCTTTTTCCATCATGTGTGTGGGGTTAATGTGTTCAGAACATTGCCAAATGTATTCTGGTTGTGGTTTGATAAGTGAATAATGCACTGGTAATTCTTTAGTTACGCTTTTCTAAATGTGTGTTTGGACTATGCAAATAACTTCCACAAGAGGAAAGAAGGGTGCCCCCCCCCCCACTATGATGGAAAAAGCTAATTACAGCCTGGAAATGGAGAAGTGCCAGATTGCAATCTCCTCCTCATCAGAAAGAGATAAAATGTACCTTCCCAAAAGACACTCCTTGAACTGAGTCTCCAGGCTGCAAAGGTGAGTTACTAACAGATAAACCTCAGTTTTGAGTCTGATTACTGTGCTTTTATCACTTTGTTGGCATTCGGGGTACCGCACTTCAGTGGTTCTCGTCATATTTGAACAATAGAACCTTTTCTGTAGTGATTGGGGACTTTTCTCCTCCACCACTTCTCTATTGAGGGGTGCCACAAGGCTCTATTACAGGGCCTATTTTATTTTCACTTTACATCCTGCCTCTCGGGTCCATTATAGCCTGGCTTTGACCAACTGTCAGAAATCTCAGTGTGACTTTTGATAGTAGCCTGAATCTCGATAAATTGACAGCGTGGTTAAAGCTTTTTGGCCAAGGTCAAACTATTTTTGAATCGCTGTGACCTTGAGAAAGCTATTCATGCTTTTATCAGTTCAAGATTAGATTATTGTAATGTACTTTATGCTGGTGTCTCACAGTTGTCCCTCAGGTGCCTTCAGCTGATGCAGAACGCTGCAGCCCATCTTTTAACTAACACACGCAAATGTGAGCACATAACCTCAATTCTTTATTCACTCCACTGGCTTCCAGTTTCTTTTGGAGTTGATTTTAAAATTGTATTGTTTGTTTTCAAAGCTTTTAATGACCTTACCCCACCTTATGTAACTGAGATGCTGGCTTTTCGTCAACCAAACAGGGCTCTTAGGTCAACAAATCAACTTTTGCTGTAAGTCCAAAGGTCACGGTTCAAACACTGGAGTGACCAGGCTTTTTCTGTAGCTGGGCCCATACTCTGGAATATGCTTCCCACTTATATGCACACCATTACTGACCTGGGCCTTTTTAAAACTAAGCTTAAAACTTATTTATTTAGACTGGCTTTTTATATCTAGCAATTGTTGTGGCATTTTTTTGAGTATTTTATGTGTTTTTTGTTGTTGGCTTTTATTTTGAGTTTTTATTGTTTTGTTTTTATTGGAAAGCACTTTGGTTCACATTGAGTGTTGTAAAGGGCTCTATGTTGATTGATTGATTGATTGCAATGGAAAAGATGTTTACAGATACACAGGAGTCTGAGTCCTGTTATCAGGAAGACATCTACAGAAATAACCCATTCCCTGTCTCCTGCCTGCAAGGGTGAGACAACAGCAGATCAATCTTCATTCTGAGTCTGAGTCCTGTCAAGGAAAGTACTCCAACAGATAATCAATGTTCTGAACCTATGGCCCAAGAGGTAATGACAGATAACAAGACCTGAGTCTCCAACTCAGCAACAGATATGACCACGTTCTGAGCCTCCAGCCTGAGACGAAAGAGATAATCTATGTTCACACTTCATTCAGAGTCTCCATCCTAGAGAGACAAAGTGGACTGAGCAAATTCTGAGTCTCTAGTCCAGAGATGCAGAAGAGACACCGATATCTGCAACAAGGTTTAGCTCCAGCAAACAGACCTTTACTCCAAGGTAACTTTGCTTGCATGTTCCAGGCTAAGAACCTTCTGCAGCTACTCTAGGGCCACATCTGCATGTTCCAGATTTTAAGAGCCTTTGGAGCTCCAGGAGATCAGCATCCTCCAGCACTTAGTGTTCAAGGCTGTCGAAACGGATTCCTTTTCCTTTCCCCACTGTAGTGCTACCAGCACCACCAGTGGATGAAGTCACCACTACCGGACTGCTCACGTAACCACAGAGAACATAAATATCATTTATCCAAAGACCTTTTCCAGAGACCTTGGGCCCTATTTGAACAATCTAAATGCAAAGGATTTGGCATGTCCAAATCCACTTTTGCTATTTTAATGACGGAAAACTGTTGGCGCCCGGGGGACATGGTCTAAACGGGTTGTCCCTATTCTCTTAATGAGTAATGCGTGTTTTTTGGGCGTAACATGCAATAAACCAATCAGAGTCTCATCTTCCATTCCCTTTAAGAGCCAGTTGCACTCGTGCCATGACGGATTTGCTATTTGGAATTTAGCAAGCACAAAAACAGAACGCGTCTCCAAAATGAAACGGAGATGCTTGTGTGCTGATACATGCGATGACTATGACATGTAGGCATAAATACATATATATATATATATATATATATATATATATATATATATATATATATATATATATATACAGTATATATATATATATATATATATATATATATATATATTTAATTAGCCTACAAAAAATTCTTATGTATTGCAATCCTTTAATTTTTTATATTTGGCATGTTTGTGTGCTGCTGTGCGTCCCTGTGTTTAATAAGCAGCATTGAAGACCCGTTGAAGACCCGCCTATACTAACACGCTCCTTAAATAACAAAGAAAAAGCATTGCACCAGACTTTAGACCAAGTTTGAGTTGGTCTATATCGCAGTCTATGCCATTGTGCCAGCAATGCGCCTGAACACACCTCTTTTTTAGACCAGCACGCCCATGGGCGCACAAATGAGCGCCAATGCATTTGCTAATTAAATGACGTGCCGCTGGATGGGAAAATGTGAACAGCACTGGACTGAAACTAGCAAACACACTTGCACTGCGCCTTGCGTCGCATTGCACCAGGTGTATTATAGGGCCCCTTGTTATTGTTAGATATTATCAATATATGATTTTTCTAATTTACATTAGATATTATGTAGCTGACTGCAGTTTATAGCAAATCTTTCATGTATCTGTTTGATGCATAATAGGGTTCTTCATCTTATTTCTTTTAGAGTAACAACAGTTTATCTTTCCAGATAATGTAGCTCTGACAAACCAACACCCAACATAATCACTAGCATTTTTTGCATCTTATGGACTTTATTCTTATTTAATTTATGGTATTCATTTAGTAGATGTTGATTACTCTTGTCTATCTTTTGTTAATAAAATCTATTTTATTACACTTGTGTCTTCCTTTTGTTGATGATACAGAAAGAGGTTCTACAAGTTAGAGATCCCACCATTCTTTTTTTATGTGATGCACTCATTACCACACCTTAAGTGACACATGATCCAAATATCATAACATCATTGGTGACGTGTATACACATCAATACACTTTTTTTTTTCCCTAGGTTGGCGAAAGCAAAAATCACTACATTTTTATTTACATACCATATTTTTCGGACTATAAGTCGCACCTGAGTATAAGTCGCATCAGTCCAAAAATACGTCATGACGAGGGGAAAAACATATATAAGTCGCACCGGACTATAAGTCGCATTTATTTAGACCCAACAACCAAGAGAAAACATTACCATCTACAGCCGCGAGAGGGCGCTATATTCTGCTTAGTGTAGACTACAGGAGCACTGAGCAGCATAGAGCGCCCTCTCGCAGCTGTAGACGGTAATGTTTTCTGTTAGATCATTTCTCTTGGTTCATGTCAAATTAATTTTGATAAATAAGTCGCACCTGATAATAATCAGGTCACAGGACCAGCCAAACTATGAAAAAAAGTGCGACTTATAGTCCGGAAAATACGGTATTTACAGCAAACAATGAGTTGTCACTTTAATTCAGCACTTGCAGCAGAAATGGTCTCTGCACTGCTGGAGATTGTGCAAATGAAACCATTTGCGCATTTTTAGAGAGAAAGAGAGAGAGTGTGCGGTCATTCACTTGCGCTGTTTGTGAAATTATGTCTCACAAAAAGTATTCAAATTACTTTAGTTATTTAATGAATAAATATGAATTGCACCTCACCTTCAGCATTATAATTATTTGATGATGATGGTGCCACTGCATGTCATGCCAAACCTCTGATGGCAGGCGTGTCAGGAGCTTGAGATTGTTTTTTGAGATTGGCCTTTTTAGAGACCGCCGAACAAACATAGTGATCGGTAACCGATCAAACAGAGCACCCCTAATATAAACCTTCTTACATGTACTGTACTGCATAAGGCTAACCGAGACTTGTCATTTGCACCTATGTATTGTTGCTCTTTTGTTAGTTTTGTTTGCTTCTATTGTCCTCATTTGTAAGTCGCTTGGGATAAAAGCATATCTGCATTTGTGATCGGAGAAACGACAACAAGCGCTACTCTACACTGCTTAAAACTCACATTTGAATTGTCAGTGGCAAATTCTTTAAATGGAAAACGTACTTACATGCTGTGTGTGAGTCAGAAGTGCCTGACTGTCCTTGCAAAGTTGGAATTGCCCCACTTTATAGAAACAGCCTTTGTGCACAGCCAGCATTGTAGGCTGCTCTCCCAGGAAATAGTCCTCTGTATAATGTGCTGCACACATCTGAATATTTGGGTTGAACTGTTCTGGAACAGTGTTGTAAATACAAATTGCCCTGTTTTGGAAGGCCAAATGAAGTAGTTTTGCTTTCACATGAAACATAGAGTATCTCCACGACATGGCGGTGGCGGCAACAATTCTACTGTCTAAATTCTACTAAATTCAATTCTACTCCACCAAACTACTGTTATAAGCATGAGCCCCAGCAGACTGGTCGTGGAGGAGGTGTTGCAACAACATATAATGATATTCTAAATGTTACCCAGAAAACAGGAAACAGGTTTAACTCATTCAAAATACTTCTGCTTAATGTTACACTGTCAGATATGCAAAAGAAATCGAATGTATCTCTTGCTCTGGCTACTGTGTATAGACCACCAGGGCCGTATGCAGAATTCCAAAAAGAATCTGCAGATTTCCTCTCAGACCTTTTGGTTACCGTTGATAAAGCACTAATCGACTGAGATTTTAATATTCACGTTGATAATACAAATGATGCATTAGTACTTGCGTTTACTGACCTAATAAACTCTTTTGGAGTCAAGCAAAATGTCACCTGGCCCACTCATTGTTTTAATCATACACTAGATTGAATTATATCACATGGAATCGATTTTACTGTTGTAACTCAAAGTCATGATGTTACCAACCATTTCCTTGTATCGTGCATGCTGCATATCACTGATATTAACTATGCCTCAGCATTCCGTCTGGGCAGAACTATTGTTCCAGCCACCAAAGACAGATTCACAAATAATCTGCCTGATCTATCTCAACTGCTATTTGTACCCAAAAATACACATGAACTAGACGAAATGACTAGCAACATGGGCACTATTTTCTCTAATACATTAGAAGCTGTTGCCCCCATCAAATTGAAAAAGGTTAGAGAAAAACATACTGTGCCATGGTATAACATCAATACTCACTCTGTCAAGAAAGAAACTTGTAGTCTTTAGCGCAAACGGAGAAAAACTGACTTGGAAGTTTTTAGAATTGCATGGAAAAACAGTTTGTCCAGCTATAGACAGGCCCTAAAAACTGCATATCCACAAACTCATTGAAATTAAACAAACAATCCAAGGTTTTTATTTAATACACAGTGGCTAGATTTACAAATAACCTGACACCACCTGATTCAAATATTCCATCAACATTTAATAGTAATGACTTTATGAATTTCTTTACTGATAAGATGGTTTAGATCCTACCTGTCTGATCGCTACCATTTTGTTTATTTAAATGGGAAGTCAAGTGCCACAAGGATCTGTCCTAGGTCCTCTGCTATTTTCAATATACATGTTGCCACTTGGTAGTATTATTGGAAAATACAGGATTAGTTTCCATTGTTATGCTGATGATACTCAACTATATATCTCAATGAGACCAGATGAACCTTCTAAATTATCTAAGCTAACAGAGTGTGTTAAAAATGTAAAAGATTGGATGACCAATAATTTTCTCCTATTAAATTCGGATAAGACAGAGATATTACTTATTGTACCAAAAACAGCACACAGAATCTAGTAGACTACAGTTTGCAAATAGATGGATGTACTGTTACTTCATCTACAGTCAAAAATCTGGGTGTTATATTAGACAGCAATTTGACATTTGAAAACCATAGTTTCCAAGTTACAAAAACTGAATTCTTCCATCTTAGAAACATTAGCAAGCTACGAAACATGTTACCGGTTTCTGATGCAGAAAAGCTAGTTCATGTATTCATGACCTCTAGACTGGACTATTTTAATGCACTGCTAGGTGGTTGTCCTCCATCTTCAATAAAAAAGCTACAGGTAGTCCAAAATGCAGCGTCTAGAGTATTACCAGGTCAGGAAAATATGATTATATTACCACAATTTTACAGTCTCTGCACTGGCTACCTATTAGGTTCTGTATCAGTTACAAAATATTATTACTTACCTATAAGGCCCTAAATGGTTTAGCTCCTGCGTACCTAACTAGCCTTATACCACGCAACAACCCATTACGCTCCCTAAGGTCACAAAACGCCTAGTTCATAGGACAGCAAAGTCCACTAAAGGAATTAGAGCTTTTTTTGCATTAACACAAATATTGCTACAAATGTGATTTCATCATATAATAATTGCTATTAATAGTGTTCATCGTCTGGTTGACTACGTCTTGTATTATTATTTCTGAAAATTCCTGTTATATGCACATAAACTAACAGTGACCACATATAAGCTACTACTAAATATTGAAGAAACTTAATTTTCTGTAAAGTTTCTTTGCAATAATTTGTATCATAAAAAGTTCTTAAAGTTAAGCCTTCTTTCTTAGCATGAACATGTGGATGGTGTTACACAAATCTATGCACGGACAGCTTGTAACACTCAAAAGAAAATGGAAAACTTGAAATTGCATCATATGACCCTTTTTACTCTCCCGCGAGTTTGAGTCCACACTCAAGAGTGTGAAAATTAACACTGAAGAGTGTTAAAGTTAATGAGATAACTAAGTCATTAATTGAGTGATGATTGACCATTATTGAATATGCCTGATGTTAACAAGCAGAAAATATTGTGAGGCTGCTGTAATGGAGTTAACAGCCAGACAAGCCAAGAGCAAATGCCATCAGGTGCTGTTGATTATGTTTTAACATAATAATTATTTGTCCTGAATTGTGTCATCAGGTTCTGTGCTACTGATGGCCATCATAGGATAAGCCTTCATATTTTTTGATTGCTTAGAAAAGTACCATTACCCTCTCCTCAGTAAGCCACATGATTTAAAAAACCATAAATGTCCAGAACTGGAGTGAAAAATCTTTAACGTATTTGAATATTAGAAATGTGTTAATGTGTTATGTGTAAACCAGGTTAAAGAGGTCTTTAATCTAGATTGAAATTGACAGAATGTGTCTGCCTCCCTAACAATGTTAGGTAGGTTATTCCAGAGTTTGGGAGCTAAGTAGGAAAAGGATCTGACACCTGCAGTTGATTTGATATTCTAGGTATTATCAAATTGCCTGAGTTTTGAGAACGTAGCGGACGTAGAGGATTACAAATGTAAAAGGGGCTCATTCAAATAGTGAGGTGCTAAACTATTCAGGGCTTTATAAGCAATATTTTAAAATCTATGCGATGCTTGATAGGGAGCCAGTGCAGTTGCTGCTGCATTTTGGATTAGCTGTAGTTTGTTTACTAAGCGTGCAGAACAACCACCCAATAAAGCATTACAATAATCTAACCTTGAGGTCATAAATGCATGGATTAACATTTGTGCATTTGACATTGAGAGCATAGGCCGTAATTTAGATATATTTTTGAGATGGAAAAATGCAGTTTTACAAATGCTAGAAACGTGGCTTTCTAAGGAAAGATTGCGATCAAATAGCACACCTAGGTTCCTAACTGATGACGAAGAATTGACAGAGCAGCCATCAAGTCTTAGACAGCGTTCTAGGTTATTACAAGCAGAGTTTTTAGGTCCTATAATTAACACCTCTGTTTTTTTCAGAATTTAGCAGTAAGAAATTACTCGTCATCCAGTTTTTTATATCGACTATGCAATCCATTAGTTTTTGGGCCGCGAAGAAATATAGAGCTGATAGAGCTGTAGTCAAGTCCAGCTTTGTCGAGTCCAAGTCAAGTCCAAGTCCAAAAGTTTCGAGTCCAAGTCAAGACCGAGTCCAAATGAGAGAAAAAAGGATCCTCTACAAGACCACATACTTAATTACTGATAATGTATGTGATGTGAGAGACAGCATATCTCCTATTCTAAGAAAATAATTTTACATTATTATTTATAATGATCAAAAAGCATGTGCAAAGTAACAACTCTGTAGGACACGGGTCTCCAAGCTAGATCCTGGATGGCCAATGTCCTGAAAAGTTTAGCTCCAACTGGCCTTAACACACCTATCTGGAAGATTCTAGTGTGTCTAGTAAGAGCTTGATTAGCTGGTTCTAGTGTGTATAATTAGGGTTAAAGATAACAAGGGCGTTACACAAGATCCCGGGCCCTATGCATAGGCAGTCCTGATGGGCCCCCATGCCCCCCACCCATGAAAATATCCAGGTAAAATAAAATATATTTCTGATTCGTACTTTTCTAGGGCCCTCTCTTCCTTTGGGGGCCTGCTAATGAGTACTGGTTTTACCCCCAGTCCGACCCTGGGAGCTAAACTATAAAGGACACTGGCCCTCTAGAACAGAGTTTGGAGCTGTAAGGTCAAATTATTTTTATGAACTTTATTTTCATTTTATTTACTTAATAATGCTGCTTTTGCTGACATTATGTCTGTGGTCAAAAATTAAAATGACTGATGCCTTGGCACAGTGCACACACACATGCAAAGCTCGGGATATGACAAATGCGCGCAGCAAGGCTAGAAGGGATACGTTTGGCTCTACTGGGCATGCGCACATAAATACAGCATACCATCACACCCTATTGGATCATTTATGTTTAAGATTCAAAGTCTTTTACATTTTTGATTATAACTATTTTATGAGGGTTTGTATAGCTCATGGGGTTTGTAATTTCACATGCAACTTTGTCTAGTCTAGTTTGATGGTACTCTAAAATAACTTTTGCATGACTTTCTATATGAGTGCGTGATGTATTATTAAAAGATTAGTGTTTAGAGTTTAACATAAAATGTTTAAGAGCTGGAATTTGTGTGAAAATTAGTGAATAGTGTTAATTAATTATTGTGTTTTTGTTAATGAATCAATGGTTTGAAGCATTTTGCTCATTAGATGAGTTTTAGCCTGTAAGTGGTTGAAAAAAAAGTGTGAATTTGAAAAGTGTCACCATGCTTAACAGTTTTGTACTTACAGTACCATATTTTGTTGATTAGTGTAAGCTAGTTTTGTCATGTCTCAATAAAAACAGAATAACTCCAGGTGAAATATAGTAAAGCATGTTTTTCACTGGATTCTTGCTGGTTGAGCATGACTGAAGAGCTTGATAGGACCGCTACTATAGATTAAACCAGCACCAAATGCATTAAACTTTTATGGTACAAATGATTTCTTCTCTCACTTGCTGCATAATCAAACAGAGCTTGGGGTAAACACGTCGCTCTTTTCCCTGTTGGCATTGAAGGATGTGTGCAATTAAATTTTTCCCCCACACATCTGAGAAGCTGTGAAATCTGAAAGCTTTTTCTTAAATCCACAACCCAGGTGGGTGGATTTTTCCTATCGCTTTAATCACAAAACCACCCACCCATTGATGGATTCTCACAATCATTTCATCATTCACAGATAGCATGGCTTACAGAATCAAAGTCATCTATTTTTCTTGTTGTGCTGTTTTCACTATCCTCTGCATATACCTTTTGGACTGAATGTGTTTTTCCTTTCAGTTTTACACAGCAACTGAAGGTTGCTAATATCAGGTACATTATGTAGTTAGTTTTTCATCTTCAACCTTGAATGCCTTTCATAATATTTATAATTTGAACCTGACAATTGAAAGTATGGCTACGTCAAATGATGAACAACATTTATTTTTATCCTGCAAAATGTGGAAGCTCCTAAATGACTCCTACAAACTGAAATTCAGTCATCAAAAAGTTATCTGAAGGTATGAAGAGACGTGGAGGAGGTGTGAAGATCAGCATTTACATTCACAAATAAGTGTCATTTGAGATCTTCACAGCGGCCCACGCAAGACCCAAGTACTAGGTCTTGTGATAACAGTGGCAGACCTCAATTTGAAGAAGATTTCAAGTGGGGATTGAAAATATCTATTAGTGTTTTGTTCATATGGCATCTCATCTTGTTCCACTTATGTTCTCTTCCATTGGCCGAATGTGCTCAAAATCTTCTGTCCTTTATCTCATGTTTGATGTGGGTTCTCTTGAATCATTTATGCTCAGTCTTCTTCTAAACGTCTTTGTGACCTGTTAATTAAAGTGTTGATGTTTGAAGAGCACAGTGTGTGGGGACTGTGGATTAAAGGATTGTGGCTGGAGAGCTGGAGGCGGATTTGAGGACTGAGGAGTCAAGTTGTTCTTTAAGAAATCCTCCCTCATTTTGACGAAAACAGATTTTGGGTGCCAGATCTTTGTTGCAAACTCTTTCCCAGGGTGGTTTGCGTAAGCACTAAGTAGAATGCTAGTAAGGCATTAACTGAAATCAATTGCTACGGTACATTTCCCAAAACCATCATTATACATGAAATGTTCAAAAATGAAAGAGAGCCTTAAACTGCAGAGGAAAAATAGGATCTTAGACTTGCTTCCACATCTTATCAGAAGCACAAAATACAAATTAAATTATATTAATGATTATTTCAAATCCATTCTATTCTATAAAGGTTTTGCATCCCATAAACCTATATGCCATGTGTTTTTTACAGTTTAGGTACTCTGTTGAGTTGCCACTGGATGACCAATGTACAATCTGGAGTAAAATCATTGAGAATCAATGCACAGGAATAACGTGATTGTTACATAAATCCAGTCAAAGAGTGATTCAGAGCATATAATTATCATATCTTTAAACACACATGGTTCATTTAAATACTGCTCTCATCTGGAGTAATTTGGCTAAATTGCCCAAGGCATTTTTAGGTTGTGATTGGTCAACATGAATCAATACGTTACTTTCTTAATGTATGTTAACAGTGTTGTCCATGTTTCATCAGTGCACATAATTTCAACAGAAATAATTGTCTTTTTTTTTCTTCTCCAAATAGAAAAAATATAACAAAAGTGAATTGTGAATCTTGGGTCATGTTTACTCCATTTCCCCCCAAAAAGCCCTGAAAAAGTTTTCCAATGTTTGTTGTTGTGTGTAATAAAATACAGAGTAATAGAATGAAGTATTGCATTGACAAGCAGTGAAATTGGTTTTCTCGGAGAGAACCATATAATTTACCCTGCAGACTCTCCTGGTGCCTTCAATGGGGATGTCCGGGCTTGATGTATAGACTTGAAATTGAAATAAAATTGGCACTTGCCTACTCCTTAACAACTGATACAAATCAGCAGCCTCATTTACACACACTGCAGGGCTTAATGCACAGGTCCAATATTTTGACAGGTTTTGCCAAAACAATTCTGTGCAAATGCAGTCTTTGATTTTGTTGTAGGAAAGAGCTGTTGAAGAGATTTACACGTTCCTTGCATCACTTTGAAGTGTACTTGCAGCCAGTGTAAATGCGACCAATTTGAACATGGTTAAGACAACATAGACCAAACAATATCCTATTGTTTCTAAGCACATTACAAATGGTGCTGAATGTGATTGATCACGGATTGAAATCTCAATGGGTCCCAGAAGCTGATTTAACTATCCAGTGAAAATATTTTGAGACCCAGAGCAAACACACTGAAGAGATCAGCAGGTTATAGGTAAAATTAATTGTGTCTGTCAGGGTGAACCAGTTTGACTTAATTTGGTAGAGCTGAAGTGGCAAGAACAATGTTGCCACTAGATGTCGTTCTAAAGACATGCAAATACTTGTCAGCTGATTCACAGTCTTCAGTAAGACATCCCCAAACTTTGTGCAAAACGTACTAGTTTACCATGCTCTTAAGTAGAAATTCATGTGTGGTCCATTCACTGCAATGCCGTCCTGAACATATCACATCTGCTGAGTTCATTTTTCAACAAATGAAGAGGGAGCCAGAGCAGAGCAGTTGTGTTAGGCTGTTATTTGAGAAAATATCACTTACCACCACATTGTTGCAGTGCACGACTGGATCACAGAACATGACCAGTTTCTTCCATTGAGTTTCTTTTGCTGACCCAGCTTATAAAGTCTAAAAATAAACTAATGTGTAAACAAATGTCAAAAGTTATCATGATCACATCAGACTCATATGGCTGTAGAGGACATTGTGATGATTAATAAATGTCATTGAATTCGAAATATTTCATTATATGATAACTACGGAGCCCCGCACATGACATGCAAGAAAAAATAAATAAATTGTGCGCACAATTTACTAATTCGTTCCCTCAATGTACTAAAACGTGCACACGATTACTATTACGTTCCCTCGATTTACTATTGCATTCCCTCGATTTGCTAAATCGTCAAAGTCAAAGTCACCTTTATTTATATAGCGCTTTAAACAAAATACATTGCATCAAAGCAACTGAACAACATTCATTAGGAAAACAGTGTCAATAATGCAAAAATGATAGTTAAAGGCAGTTCATCATTGAATTCAGTGATGTCATCTCTGTTCAGTTAAATAGTGTCTGTGCATTTATTTGCAATCAAGTCAACGATATCACTGTAGATGAAGTGTCCCCTACTAAGCAAGTCAGAGGCGACAGCGGCAAGGAACCGAAACTCCATCGGTGACAGAATGGAGAAAAAAACCTTGGGAGAAACCAGGCTCAGTTGGGGGGCCAGTTCTCCTCTGACCAGACGAAACCAGTAGTTCAATTCCAGGCTGCAGCAAAGTCAGATTGTGCAGAAGAATCATCTGTTTCCTGTGGTCTTGTCCTGGTGCTCCTCTGAGACAAGGTCTTTACAGGGGATCTGTATCTGGGGCTCTAGTTGTCCTGGTCTCCGCTGTCTTTCAGGGCAATAGAGGTCCTTTCTAGGTGCTGATCCAGCATCTGGTCTGGATACGTACTGGATCCGGGTGACTGCAGTGACCCTCTGATCTGGACACAGACTGGATCTGGTGGCCACGGTGACCTCGGAACAAGAGAGAAACAGACAAATATTAGCGTAGATGCCATTCTTCTAATGATGTAGCAAGTACATAGGGTGTTATGGGAAGTGTTCCCGGTTCCGGTTTACCTAATTAATGCAGCCTAAAAATCCTTTAACGGATTTGGATAATAAAAGCATATTAGTATGTTATGTGTATGCCAGGTTAAAGAGATGGGTCTTTAATCAACAACATTCACTAGGGGATATTATCGGTGTATTCTTTTGTTGTAGAATAAAAAGTGACAACACCTTGAGCTTTGTACAGACCTTATTTGAGGCAAAAACTCCTTGATTTAAGGATAATAGAAGCGGAAGTGCTAAAATGCTAACTCATTTCCGGATTTTAGCACTCATTCCTAAATTGACAATTTACAAAAGAATGAGCCATATAACTTACCCCACCCCAACTTCCTGCTGCAATAGGAAATATGTCAACACAGGAAAGAAAACAGTGCCGTTTCATGCTGTCTTTAATTCATACATGTTTGTAATTAAACATTTATATATATATATGAAAATATGTTTCCTATTTGACCTTTCAGCTGGATCACTGGCATTTACCATCTGACCGTCACCTCCTCTTTCCTCTTGGAAACATTCAGCTTATGCATCCCAGGCCTTGAACACCAGAGTTGTTTTCCTGTTTTAAGGTTTAACCCTGATTAGTTTTGCCAAGAATTAATTCATTGTTGGGATCCTGCTAGCTCTTGATAAAGAAAGGTTGCATGAGGAAGTAGTGAATTGTTTGATTTTATGCCTCCATGTGAAAGTATTATATCATAATTCACTCATAGATATGATAACATTAGTATAGTTCACATTAATACACCACAACGATGATTGATGGCGAGAACTTAAGTAGTCCGACATATGAGAGGAGAGAAACTGAGATTTTTTAGTGAAACTTAAAATATGTTCCCTGTCTGCTGGCTTGGATGTTACAGTGATAGTTGCTACTAAAGGGTTTGAGACTGAACATGATTTTTTGATTCATTGCTTCAATCTGCACTATCATTACGTCAGTCTACAGTGGCTTTGTAATGACTACTCACATGGCATTTATGGCTCAGATACAACTGGCTTAAAAATGTTTCTGGATGTGAACACCCATAAGCAAAGATAGAAACTTTCTGAGAAAGTGTATGCCAGCAAATCAACTACCATTGAGATGAATGGGAATGTTAGCAGATGGCTTTTTCCAGGTATCACATAACTCCTTATGGCAAACAGCTGAGATCCTATTTATGCATAGCTTTCTGTACAAAGAACATGAGTTCATGGAGGAAATTAAAAGAGGATACTGGCAGATTTCTGGTAATGCCAATTTCAGAAGGGACAGAGAAACAGATACCTTGGTCTTGGGTGACAATCTGTTCATGGGTGTGTGTGTGTGTGTCTGCTCATTTGTGGTTCTGGCAAAGCCATGAGTCATTGTTTATAAATGTGTAATTGTTCTCTGGAGAGCTGTGTGTTATATTTACACTAGCTTAGAAATGTTTAAACATGTCATAACTAAATTCTAGAGAAAACTGAGCCGTTCACATAGTCAGCCTTGACTTCAATCTTACATAAGATATATTAAATGGAACTCTGTCCACCATAAAAAGCTCTATGGCTCATTTGGCTGGATTCAAATATGGTATGATCGCAATAAAGGCTGTTAATTACACATAATGCAACCATAGTTTACAGCAGCTTGTCATTGTCATTTCATTTGTGTGCGTTTCTTTGTGTGAGTGATTTGAGATCCATTTTACGTAACGCTGGTGTTTAAAAAATAGCTTCCTCAGATATTGTCTTGGGTTTAGAAGAACAGTTCACTCAGTGATGAGAATTCTGTCATCTCTTACACAATATAATGTATCATACATCTCTATTCGTATTCTGTGGACCCCTAAAGTATAGTTTACATTTTTGAAGGATTTTTTACACAGCTCTTTTTGTGCTTTGAATTAACTATTCATTTGAGAGCAGGAGGCATTACCTCACACTAGATGGATGTGAGTTTCCCAAACAGCGCCTGACAAAGAGCTCTAAATTTCTCAGCGTGGGTTCCCAGCATTCAATCAGCTCACATCAATTCCTCTTGTTTGGTGCTGAAGGCCAGTAGGAGTTCTCATGTCCAATGAATCAGTGGAACAGAAGCAGTCGCCTCAGCTGCAATGCACAGAAATGAATTATGAATCAATTCAAAACAAATGAAAACTGCAAGGCTGCAGGGTAATTCTGCCAGGACTGCAAAAGGTGATGCCAATGTTTTGAAACCAAGACATTCTCTAAAATCATTTCATTTAAAGATTTTTTTTTGTTGTTTTTTTTTAATTACTACTAAATTACTGCTTTAACAAAACACCAGTTAACAATAAATAAAAAAAGTTTCTCAGTTTAATGACATTAGCATTAATGATATTAAAATCAGGCAAGAAACAGGTTTAATTTCTATAACTGTACTAATAATCTGAATGTGTTTTAAATACACAATAACCAGGTTTATACATTTCTCATCAGTGAATTTCATTTATAACAGTCTCATACATTTTAACTAATTGCACCTTGTTTGTTCCACAGCTAGCCATATTTTAACTTACACTTTTAAATGAATAAATGTAACTGTTTTAAAATAATTTATGAATTAATTATTAGCGATTTGGAAAATACATTTTTGTTATTTAAATAAAATCAAATAGTTAATATTAATCTATTCAACAGCCTTTTTGAGTGTAGAAATCTAACGTGTTTCAAGTGACAACTATGGACTGCGTTATGTTCATTAGTTTGTTTATGTTAAAACTGTGTAAACCAAATGGATGAGGGAAGGGTCTCTTTTTTCTTTTTCTTTTTTTGGTAAACGATGGAGATGGCTGACTTTGAGTGTGTTCATTAACTGTTAGGGATCAGGAATAGCAGGAATATTTTTACCATCACTGTTAGCACAGTCATTTGATAATTTACCAGAATCTTATGTAACAACAGAATGGCATTCAGATGCTGTTCTGATAAACTGAGTTCATGTGTCAGTCAGGTGTGTGAGCACAAGGAAGGCTTTTACCAGATGTGCCCAGTTGAAGATAAATATTTAGACCTGTAAGATCTCACACAAGCTTAAAGCTTAGTAAGGCCTTTCACACTTACTAAACAAGCATAAAGCAGTTAAGTGTGCTGTGCAGCAATATTCAAGGTGTTTCTTGCCATAGACATTCATATTATTTGTATTTTAGCTTGTCTGGAGTGCTGTAGTAACCAATCAATTACCAATAACCCTAAACTAAAATGCAAAACGAATCTTTAACTAATGTTAAAGGAATACTATTTTGAATGATTATTTGGGATTAATGCATAATGGTTCACTTAAGTAAGCTATAAAGTGTCCATTATTCAATTTAGTTAGCTACCCCTCTTCCCAACAACCTATGAGCCTACGCCTTGCACCACACAACATCTGGTTGTCATGACAGCATAGAGGGATTGGCTTTCTCATAAGGCTTGAAATAGCAAATCTATATCCTCGATATATTCCACACGTTGTCAAATCTGATTCCTGAAGCAAAACCATTTGAGAACCACTGACGTAAACACACAAATCTAAAGCATGACAGCATGACTTTTTTAAACTATGTTATTTAGACAATGTTCTTCACAAGGAGATGAGTGTGTGACAGCTGCGCAAACAGCTCTGTCAACACTGACATGCCATTACAGTAAATGAAGGGCAGGGCTTTTTCCATCCAACGTGCAATTGTGTCCTGTGTTTACTCGTGTTTACTAGTGTTTGTTTAAAGCCTTCTCCCTGCACTTAGGGAGAATCACACACCAGTGCCAACAGGAATTTCAGTGGAAGAATTATAATAACTAATGGGTAACAAAGGCCCAGATGACCCTTTCAAAGATAAACTGCAGTAAAAAAAAAGATTAGTGTATGAAGTAAATTGGTCATCTGTAATATAACTGCAATACAGCTGCAGCTCAGTGCAGTCTAACTGCCTTTTGCATAATCTAACTGCAGCTCACTTCAGTACAATTATAGTTAAATGTATTAAATTTGCATTAAAAGGTTCAGTAAATGCAGTGTTGTAGTTCTAGACATTTGGAAGCCCTTTGCAAAATTCATGCTGGAGGCCCCCCACCCCCAATAAAAAGCATTTGAAACAAATATGATTTATAACCTTTTAATTTACAAAACATTTCATTTTAAATGTTGTATTTTTCTACGTATACAGTGCTGGTGAAAAATTTGAGCACATTACTATTTTTTATGTTTTTGAAAGTGGTGTCTTATGCTTATCAAGGCTGCATTTTTTTTTTTACCAAAAAAGTAACAGTAATATTAACATGATTTAAATTTAAAATAATAGGTTTCTATTTTACTATGCTTTAAAATATAATCTACTTCTGTGATGAAAAGATGAATTTTCAGCATCATTACTCCAGTCTTCAGTTTCACATGATCCTTCAGAAATCATTCTAATTCTAATAATGTTAATTTATTATCAATGTTAGAAACAGTATTGATGCTTAATATTTATTTTATAACCTGTGATTTTTTTGATGATTAAAAAGTTACTGCAATATAAGTCTTTACTATCACTTTTTTGATCAATTTAACACTACCTTGCTGAATATTACTGTTTTCTCTTCTCTGTATTTTTTTATTTATTTTGAAATAAATGCAGGTTTGATGAGAATAAGAGACTTCTTTCAAAAACATTAAAATAGTAATGTGCGAGTATAATTAGGCAGCAGGTGAAACGCATACTAGCTTTTCGCTTCAGAGCCGAGCGATCACAACGTTTTGCTCATGACTACTCTACTGAGAGAAGAAGACTGAATGAGTTCAGAGCACTCTTTGGAGCTCTTGGTGTTTGCGGGACAGTGCTTCAGCCGTGGTGGTTTTCTGTGTTGAGTGGGTTGCACACACCAGGCTCTACTTCCCCTATTTGTGTTGCAGTTGTCAGTGGTCCTGCTGGTTCAGCTTGAATGGTGTCTGGGTGCCTGGCTAGTCAAACCGTCTCACTGGCTACTGCAGGCCATAAGACTCGGCTATGTGATTCAGTTTGCCCAGCATCCCACCAAGTCCAGCAGCATCCGCTTCACTATCGTGAAGACACTTCTATGACTGTTTGAAGCAATCAACCTGAACAGTGCATACTTTCATGTGTTAATCCTTACGCACCACAGACCATTGCTGGGGTTTGCGTTCGAAAGACATGCATATCAATACAAGATCCTGCCCTCTAGGCTGTCCCTGTCGCCCCTTGTCTTTATGAAAGTTGCAGAGGCAACCCTTGTTCCCCTGAGAGAGCAGGGCATTCACATTCTCAACTACCTCGACACCTGGCTCATACTAGCTCAGTCTCAGGAGCAGTTGAGCGAAACACAGGAACTTGGTGCTCTCTCACCTCAGCTGGTTTGGCCTTTGGGGCAACTGAGAAAAGAGTAAACTCTCCTCAATGCAGAGGATCTCTTTTCTTGGTAAGGAGTTAGATTCAGTCAAAGAGATAGCACTCCTTATGCAGGGACGTGCTCAGTTGGTGTTGAACTGCCTGAATATGTTCAAGAGCAGGACGGCAATCCTATTGAAATATTGTAGCAGCATTCACGCTGCTGGGGCTGATTCATTTGAGTCTACCTCAATACTGGCTCCATGGCCGTGTCCCAAGGTGGGCGTGGCTATGCGGCCCTCACTTGGTCCATGTCACACCAGCTTGTCGCAAAACCTTCATCCCATGGTCAGACCTGGCATTTCTATGCACAGCAGTGCCCCTAGAACAGGTCTCCAGGCATGCTGTGGTTTACATGGATGCTTCCACCACCAGCTGGGGGGCCACGTACAATGGGCACGCATTGTTAGCAGTTGCCTAGATTTTTTAGCAGTACACTTTGCCTTGAATCGTCTCAGAGGGTCGCTTACAAGGCAAGCATGTGCTGGTCTACACAGACAACACTGCAACCATTGCGTACATCAACCGACAAGGTGGTCTATGCTCCCCTTCCATGTCGCAACTCGCCCGCTACCTCCTCCTCTGGAGTCAGAAGCATCTGAGGTTGCTTTGTACCATTCACATTCAAAGTTTCTTTGAATGAAAACTCTACTCCTGAAAGTATTGGCCTCCATCAAGAAGGTAGGGAGCCTGCAAGCATTTTCAGTCATCGAATCATGCCTAGAGTTTGGGCTGGCTGACTCCCAGGTAATCCTGAGTCCCCCGGCCTGGCTACATGCCCAAAGTTCCTACTTCCCCCTTTCAGGCATCAGGTAGTGAACCTGCAAGCGTTGCCCCTGGAGGAGGGAGACCCAGCCATAGCTTTGATTTGTCCTGTCTGTAGATTGTGGATAGTGGATGCCATCACCCTTGCTTATCAGGCGCAAAGTGTGCCCTGCAAACTCAGGTTGCAAGCTCACTCTACTTGAAGTGTTGCATCCTTCTGGGTGCTGTGGGACCTCAGTGACAGAACTTCAGGATGGGTGACCACCAACATGTTCACTAGATTCTATAGTCTTCCCCGTCAGACTTTTGCCATTTCTAAGAGGGCTACAATCGCTTCTAATCTTCCATATGCACCTTAACAGTTGTTCATATGTGTAAGTGCTATTTCGCAAGTAAGCTCCTGACCCGATGACATTCATTGTATGGGCGTGCAGTGCTTGCACTCCTTTGAACTGGTAGCCTAATAAACCGTTAGGCTAAATGATCCGTCCAGATATTATGCTGAACGACAGAACACATTTAATATTTACAATATAAAATTGCAGTTACTACAAAATAGATGACATCTCACACACCTGCATTTGGAGATATTTAAACTTTTGCTTCGCAGCACCTGAAGAATGTGTTTGTTACAGCAGACATTGAGAAGGTGTGACCCGCTTTAAAATGGCAACATTAATTGGTTTATTTGCAGGTAAGTGACAATTCACTTCATTCAGTTATATCCAATGAACAATGAGGCTAGTATTTTGCTGTCTGTCTTTACTGGTGGACCAGGGTACAGGGAATGTTAGGGTTTATGTAGGCCCCACCTAAAAGCCTGGCAATTGCCTGCTCAGCCTATAGGTAGCACCAGGCCTGAGTTTAATCAAGTGGAACATCACATTTGTCTAACAGCTGCACAGCACAATGAATTAGACTCCTGTCCTGCAGCCATTGGCATTAGAACTGTGTCAGTTTTTATATTGCCAGGAGGTGTGAATGTTTCCGGCCAGTGTCTGACTCGTTCTTTATATGCAACTTCTCTTATACTTGCCAAATGGTTTCAGGCGTCCTAAGAATTTGAATTTGATTTAAATACAATTTTTTTCCTGTTATTTCCTGTTATTCCTGTTAACTGTTAATTTTCATTTGATCAAATACTTTTAGATAGTGTGGTACCTGTTGGCGTTGAAGTGTTTACATACTACTTACCATGGTGCAGTTCTTGGGAACAGCTCTGCAGTGTGGGAATGAAGCAACTGGAAACCTGGACACAGTTTGAAATATATTCAGATATAACAGAACTACAAGTGTGGGAAAAACTTGATAGAATGTACCACAGCTTTCAGTACTAAAGCACAAAGTGTTAGTAAACTGTAATGGGTAACACTTTATTTTTTATAGTCCACTTTAGACATGCAAAGTAAGTTTGCAACTACATGTCAACTTCCAATCATTAGAGTATTTGTATACTGTTTGCTTAATATGCACTTGAGTTTAGTTTTCCCTTACGGAACATAAATAGAGTATATAATGTGACATATTACATACTGTAATACATTTCCATAATTGGTGAACTAGTGTTGATATTTTTCAATATACAGCAATATATGCATTGACAGTGTATGGCTATATATTGATTGCCATGGGCTGAAGAGTAGAGCCTGTAGTTAGGTTGAAGACTGGTCAGACATCACTAAGACAATACTTTATTTTAAAAAGTAATGGCTGTGCTCTTTTCAGCACAGTGATACCTCTGCATTCACATGGTTAACGGTTTTAATCCAGCAGATGTTCTAAACTAAAGATGTGCATGTGATATGGTACTGCATGTGTATAAATATAACATATTTTTACTAATGCAGTATACACAAATATATGGAAATATACATTTCTTATTTTTTACATTTATTTACAATATATGTGTTTCATAGCCATTTTAAAATAGCATAAGCACAATCACCTGGGTATCCCATCTGGATAATGAAAACAGGATGGCTGTAGTACGTCCAGATTATCCACCATTATCCAGTACGTCCACTCATACTACACACATTCAAATTATATAGAACATGCTTTTTTCGTGGTCGCAAAGTAATTACTTATTTAAAAAAGTACCTACTCAAGAGAGTGTGTGATTTTGGATATTGGCCATTGGCCCTCCAGGAGCAGGACTGGATACCTCTGATTACAGTTTAAAGTGGTTTTTATTAGTTCAGTAGGGTGCTGATCATTGCCGGAGTTTCACTTTTATGCTTGTGGGGTAACTCACTGGCAGACGAGCCACGAACACTTACATTTCCCCCCAACCCCCCGATTCCAGAACCCCCTTACACCTGCCTATAGTGCTAAGGCTTGGCACAGAGCGCTGGTCCTCACAAAAAACATTTAAAGAAAACCACTTTAAATTTCATCTATGCTGAATGAAAAATCTAATGAATTTAATTAATCTAACATTTTATAAATGCCAATTTTGTTAGTGTTATACTGTATTATCCTGAGCACCAATGAATGTCCTATGCATAAATCCAAGTCAAAGTCAAACTGATTTAAATACACATCTTACTGCGACAGAGTGGCTTTATCTTCAGATATGCAGAGCAATGGATTTGAATGGGCATATATGATATGTAGATATGAACACATGAATGAATGGACTTGTTCCTATCTACAATCTTTTGAAGTGGAGCTGTGTGCACCTGACTGCATATATAATAAGTGGATGTTTGAGAGTTGATTTTGTTGAGACATGTTTTTTTTAAGCCACTGCTTCAGTTTCAAGCCGAGAGTACAATCTATGAGAAAACCTTTGGTTTTATTTGAACAAGTCTTCACAGAAGCTCACAATAGCAGAAGTGATAAAAATATATTTCCAGGTAAAGGGGGTAGCTGTGGTTTGACTAACTATAACTGATGTTGTTTTGAGAATTAGGTTGTGTACAACACCCACAAGTTCATCTAAAGTGTGGGTGAAACTGTTGCATTGAGTGGGTTGTATATATGTTCCTGTGTTACAATAATGCCTGAATGCTGATAAAACAGCTTTTAAATTACAGTATATATATATATATATATATATATATATATATATATATATATATATATATATATATATATATATATATATATATATATAAACTAAACGGAATATAGACCATGGGTGTAACCCTTTGAATTCTTTATAGGTGAATTGTCTTTTTTTATCAAAATATTTTGTGTAGGCCTACTCATTGTTTATACACAAGTGTAAGCCATTTGTAAGTTGATTTCCCCAAAAAGATACCACAGACCTATAAAAAGTACTTCTCTCCTATTGAGCTGAATTGTTCTAAACAATGTGGAAAGATTTCAGTTGAATTTGCATTTGAACACGGTTTAACACACAATAAACCACTCATGGCCTGCACTGTAAAACCTTGCACTGTAAATTAATGGTAAAATGTATTGCCAGTAATTAACTGTTAATTGTGCAGTTATGTACTGTAGTCTAGTTTACAGTATTTTGCTGTAAGGATACCATGGACTAAATTAAAACTTGTGTTAACTAATTTCATTCTTAGAAACTGACTTCCTTAAATTGTCCAACTGCCAATTAAGTTTATAATTTTTTTTACGTAGAAATAATATTTTTTAAGCGAAACACAACCATTAAAATATCTCAATTTCATTTCATTTCTTGCAGATAACAACTGGTTAATCACAGCACCCATGCATGTGCGATCGGAGTTAGCTAAGAGATTTTCACTCATCAGCAACTACACAGCTACTGCCTTAAAGCAACATGAATCATATTATCAGTGTTTCTTCTCCTGGACTAAAGCACAGACTCTACTCTTCAGCACAATGGTGAACCCCCCCCCCCCAAAAAAAAACTGCATTACTGATAAACACACAGACATCAGCATATGAATCTCAACAATGGTAGCAATTAATATAGATAACAAAAACACACACATAAAGAAAATGGTAAGACCATTTAGCCTTCCATGCTGGGAGGTTCATTGCAATCAAGTCAAGTCAAGTCAAGTCTGCTTTATTGTAAATTCTTCCATATGTACAGTACATACATACAGAGAATCGAAACTGCATTACTCTCAGACCCCTGGTGCATACAGATAACACTAACAGTAGAGCCTAAAAATCTAGATCAAATATAAAATATAAGATACAGATATACAATAAGTGAATGTAAAAAAGACATATAAAATTAAAAATAAAGTTAAATACAGCAGCGCAAGGCACATGGCAGATAGAGTGCAAACTAGTTAAGTGAACAAACAGTGCAGATAAAAGATTTTCATTGCAAAAAAAGCTTATTCAGTCTGATTAAATTGACAAAGGGCTCAAGAGCAGTTATTTTGTTTAACTGACTGATAAGGTAGTAGTAAGAAGTCAGTTCCATGGTGAATGAGGTGGTGAGCAGACCAATGCTGCACAAAGTGACTGGTGCATGTCATCGTATATTAGTGTGGGGGGAGGGTTCATAGTTCCTGGGGCAGAAGAGGGATTGGGGGGCAAGTTCGGGAGCGAGTTCAGCTTCCTGACAGCCTGATGGATGAAGCTGTCCTTCAGTCTGCTGATCCTGGCCTGGAGACTCCGCAGTCTCCTCCTGAAGGCAGCAGGCTGAAGAGGGTGTATGATGGGTGTGTGGGATCACCTGTGATGCAGAGGGCTTTATGGGTTAGACGGGTTCCAAAAATTTCCTGGAGGGAGGGGAGAGAGACACCAATGATCTTCTCAGCTGCTCTCACTATGCGTAGTAGAGTTTTTCGGCAGGACACTTTGCAGGCGCCATACCACACAGTGATGCAGCTCGACAGGATGCTCTCGATGGTGCCTCTGTAGAAGGTGTACATGATGGGGTCAGGACTCTGGCTCTTCTCAGTTTGTGGAAGAAGTAGAGACGCTGTTGTGATTTCTTGGCCAGTGCTGCAGTGTTGTCGGTCCAGGAGAGGTCCTCTGTGATGTGCACACCCAGGAACTTGGTGCTGCTCACTCTCTCCACAGTCACACCGTTGATGGTCAGAGGAATGTGCTGAGTGTGTGCTCTCCTGAAGTCAACAACAATCTCCTTCATCTTCTCCATGTTCAGAGAGAGATTGTCGTCAATAAAACACCCATGTAATTAAAGATTAAACACTGGATGAGATCAGAGATTCAGATGCGTTCACTATAATAATGGCATCATCACAACACAGCCAAAATCACCCCATCCATTTATTCTTATAACAAATGTGCTTTTTGAACACACAGTTAAAACAGACAAAAAATGTCTCATGGTAAGAGTGAGGGTTCAAGGGCACAACTAAAGCAAACACTGACCTCCATAACAGTAACTACAAACATTATTATTTTTAATAAAACTTTTATAATTTTCAATAAAACTAAACTGTTTTCACTCTCAATGTGAAATATTCTGCTTGTTATAATCATGTGTTCATCAGTATCTGAATTCACTCACTTCCTTTCATTCATTAGTCGAGTAAACTAATGTAGGGAATAGTGAATGACGATATAGAGTGTGATAGCTCTGTAAAGTCACTGTATATTCCAGTAGGCTGCTTTTTCAAAAATGGCAGATAATACCCAGAATGCATTGATTTCTACAAAATATTACTGTTTTTATCAGAAATGGTCTGCTACTGTTAGAATTTGACCATTTTTCTACAGCAATTGTTCAGCCATGCTGGTGGAACGCTTGTAGTGACGTGATGTTATCTACTTTATTTAATATATCAACATATTACTCAAATAATATTATGGAAGTAAATGTCTTTTATAGCTGGACTGGAAACTTCTGCCTGTCTACACACTGCAGTGTTATCATTCACTACTGTGTGCTCACTAGAGGGTTTACCTACATTATTACGCCCTCGCCCCATCCTGTGTGATGAGGTAATGTAAATTCTTATCATGATTTCACAGCACCACAGTGGAAAAAGACATTTAATTTCACTGTTTGGTTGAGCATCCTGAATTGGGATACACTGTAGTAAAATGTGTATCTTGCATTCTATGCAAATGAGCTATAGTAATCTGACATTCAACCTCAAACTGGTTAATTATTATTATTAATTATTAGTTATTGCTCAACCACCTCATTAACAACAGTTCTAGAACAGAAAGAAATGGAGTAGGTACTGGTAATTTTTTGCTAGGACATTTTCTGTGATCTCCACTGACATTTCTTTTAACCCTAACACATAATAAATTTAAATTTAATTAAATTTATGCATTTAGCAGATGCTTTTATCCAAAGCAACTTATAGTTCATTCAGGCTATCAATTTTTACCTATCATGGGTTCCCGGGGAATCGAACCCCCAACCTAGCACAGTGCTCTACCAATTTAGCTACAGGAACACAATAAAAAAATGATGGACATGGTCAGCAACAATACTAAGGTAGGCTGTGGCATTTAAACCAGTGGTTCTCAACTGGTTTGGCCATGGGAAAAACATCTAAGAACAGGAGGCATTCTCAATTTGCCCTTTGTTTAATGCCATCACCTTTTATGACAAAGAATGAAGATACAAAGGTATGTTATTTTGATCATTTTTATGGATAGTCTCACATTGGTCATAAGTGAGTGAGCAGTTGTGAATGTAATTTGTTGTAGCCACAATCTCGCTCTCTCTGCAATGATTTAAGGAAGTCTGAGAAATGTGACTCATTTGAGGTATCAGGAAGCCCATCCGATGATCACAATGTCTCCTTAACTAAATGATTCAGAGACAAATACCACATTTCTTTTGTTCTCAGTTCATTTGTTTCAGGTTTATGGAAAGTGTTCCTCCAGCCCTTTAAATTCTACATACTATATATCTCATTTAATTACTTATGCAGTATCACATTAGTAAGAGCCATTTTGTTCATTCTGTATTCCTTGTTGATGCCTGCGGTCAGAGGAGAATGGCCAGACTGGTTCAAGCTGATAGGAAGGCAACACCAACTCAAATAACCACTTTTTACAACCAAAAAGAGATCTCTGAACACACAACATGTCAAACCTTGAAGCAGGTGGGGAAACAGCATCAGAAGACCACACGGGGTGCCACTCCTGTCAGCAAAGAACAGGAAACCGAGGCTACAGTTTGCATGAGTTCACATAATATGGACAATAGAAGATTTGAAAAAGGCTGCCTGGTCTTATAACTAACCCTTTTATCCATTGTAAATCTACTGAAGTGTCAGCTTTACTTATGCATGTGCTGTATGTACTGAAGGAAGGAAAGTTTCAAATTTACACAAGGTCTTTCGTCATTAGTGGATTGAGTGAGACTTCAATGTTACTATACATAACCATGAGTCAAGACATCCTGGCTACTCACCACTCTGACAGGAAATGATATACACAGAGGCCTGGGCACTTACTGAACACTCATAAACTCACAGATACATCATCACTCCTGAAAGACCCTGGGGTTCCTTTTGAGTAGACGTGAGATGGATCAACGAGTATTTGATCTGTGTACAGTGCCCTATTTCTACATTATTCTACATTGTTTTATCTTGTTTTCATTTTTTATATTTACTGTACATGCAACTCACCAACCTCTTTATTAGGTACAGATGTTTAACTGCTTGTTAACTCACATATCTAATCAGCCAATCACATGGCAGCATTTAAGAATGTAGACATGGTCAAGATGATCTGCTGAAGTTTAAACCAAGCATCAAAATTTGCTAGGATTTTCACACACAAATATCTCTATTGTTTACAGAGAATGGTCTGAAAAATTGAAAATATCCAGTGAGTGGGTATTCTGTGGGCAAAAATCCCTTGTTGAGGTCAGAGGTCAGATGAGAATGACCAGCTGGCTTGAGCTGAAAGAAAGGCAACAGTAACTGAAATAACCGCTTGTTACAACCAAGGTACGTAGAAGAGCATCTCTGAAAACGCAACACATCGAACCTTGCAGCAGATGGGGAGCACACTGGGTACCCTTCCTACCAGATAAAAACAGAAAACTGAGGCTACGATTTGCATGAACTTGCCAAATTCATAGGTCTGATTAGTCGACATTCAGATGGTAGGGTCAGAATTTGTCATAACCAACATGAAAACATGAATCCATGCTGCCTTGTATCAATGGTTCAGGCTGCTGGTGGTGGTGTAGTGGTGAAGGAGATATTTTCATGGCACACTTTGTTCACTGTAGTTCCAATTGAGCATTGTTTAAATCAGTATTTTTCAACTGGTGGATCGGGCCCAAAAACGTGTGGCAAGAGTTCAGAGTGGGTCAGACTAAAGATCATTCAGTAAACGAGACATTGTGATCATCGGATGGGCTTCCTGATACCTCAAATGAGTCACATTTCTCAGATTTCCTTGAATCATTGCAGAGAGAGCGAGATTGTGGCTACAACACCTTACATTCACAACTGCTCACTCACTCGTGGCCAACGTGTGACTACCCACAAAAATGATCACAATAACATCTCTTTGTATCTTCATCCTTTCTTAAACAGAGAGCAAATGGAGAATGCCTCCTGTTCTTAGATGTTTCTCCTAAAAAAAAGACCTCAGTAATCTCACATTGTCTCCTCTCAGAGAGATCAGATTTCAGTATGATCTAAAACATTTCTTATCACATTCATTAAAGACCAGATTATGTGATGCTCTCTTCGTTATTCGTATAGCTCTGTACCTTTACCTCTGTGTCACCAATTGCTTTGTCTAATTTTTTTTCTTCTAAGGAATTTTTTGAAGAAACATCTGAGACATATGATATTGAAAACAGGGAAATTAGCCAACACAGTCTCTTAAATGAATCTGGTATAGGAGAAGGTAGTTTAACATCAAAATTATACCATTCCCTTTTAAATGAAACACAACCAAGAACTCCATGAGCTATGAGTCTACTGAGTAATGTAAGTGCAGCCTCTGGGTAATACAGATTTCCTCTGGGTGTCTCTAACAGCTGTACTTTTTCACCCCATTATGACTGTCTTCCTCTGAGATGCTCTTTCATTTAATGCCCTCGTCCTCACATGCCCTCCTTATAGCCACAGGCTATATGGGGTTAAAATGCTCTATATCCTTTACTGTTACACTCACCTGACAGATCTTACGCTATCTGAGCTTGTTCTCCTCTGCTGAACTTTTGAACCACAGAAATGTGTAAAAACGTGTTGCCTGGCTCATCTTTGATTCCTGGAAAACTGGCAGGACGTTAAAGTAGATGAAGTGTCATAATGGCACTGAAAGACCTGCAGTAGTGGAAATGCACATACTCACACATGAAATGGAAAGAAACCTGGCCACAGTAATGGAAGTGATGAAGACTGAGAGTGTGAGAGGTTTGTAGTACAGTGTGCGTTGAGGGTCTTTTTTTGTTCTGCAGACTGAGTCAAAGAGAATGTGAAACCATTAAAGAGGGGACAAGACCACTCAAGATATGCCTCTGATCAGGGTTTCCATGAGAGGAAATTTTAACATTTGGTTACTGTAAAGCACTGATGAGTGTGAAAGGACTTTACCATAATGCAAGTAATGATGGAAAACATTACGTATTTCTGATTAGATAATGTAGATGACAGTAACTGTTTATCTAGCTCATCTAAATGAGAACATACTATACTTTTAGTAGAAAAAAGGGGAAAAAAGCTAAGATTTTGGTCACACATTTATCCCCAAATTATGAACTAGTTAAGCCCAAAACTGTTCACCTGAACACATTCAGAAAAAATAAAGCTCCTCGGGTTCATCCACTCAAATGGCAGTGTTGGAGAAAGTTACTTTTAAAAGTATTGCATTCCACTATTGTGTTTCTCCATGAAAAAGTAACTAATTGCATTACTTAGTTAAGTTTTATAGAAAGTAATGCATTATGTTTCTTTTGCATAATTTTTTTGCCACCTGGGCTGGGTTTGCTTATTTATTTTTGACAATAAAAAAGCCGAAAGTAATATTTTTGTCAACTGTAAAGGCCCTTTTTACACCAAAAGTGAAATGAATAGGCCTCAGTCTGAAGGAAGTGCCTTTGCTTCTTCACCTCATTCCTGATTGCTCAGGAGGGGAGAGGTGTCAGTGAATAATTGGGAAAACTAAGTAACTTGCATTATTTATTTGAAAAAAGTTACTAAGACATTTTGTTGTAAATTTAAAGTAATGCACTACTTTACTATTTGCTTGGGAAAAGTAATCCTATTACATAACTTGTGTTATTTGTAATTCATGACCACAACATTGAGCTTTTGGAAATATAAGTGAGTAGCTTGTAGTGAAGTGTTTATATATATATATATATATATATATATATATATATATATATATATATATATAATGACTGCATTGGCCTGATTATCTATAACAGTTATTGATCAGGCATCTCAAACAGTTGACCTTTGGATTTCATATCAGGTGGAAGTTACTGGAGGCCCTTGAAGGGCTGAGAAAGGCAGCGTGTGAGTGTGTCCACCTCTGTGGCCTAAAGGCCAGTTAGCATGCAACATGCACATCATTTCTGAGAAAGAGGAAGTGTCTGGCTGTTGACACAACAGCTGATGTATGAGAACCATGGGCTGTAACTACAATTATGTTGCATTCAAAAAAGATAAACATGAGGGCCAGGGCTTCCTGTGGTCTTTCAAATTAGAGCCAGTCAGTTTTTATTCATTTAAAGGGGTCATATGATGCTACATTCACTTTTACAAGTTGTTTGAATTGAAATGTGGGCTGGCAGTGTGTGTACACAACCACCCTAAAATGACAAAAAAATGTTTTTTTATTTTTTTAATCTGCTCAAATTTTTACCCCTTTCTCAAATCGAGCCGATCTCAGTTGCCTGTCTGTGTGACGTCACAAAAACAGGCCCTCTTCCACGATAGTTTGACAGAGGCGTTTCAACACTGACTGGACTGGCGTCTTACCTTAGACCTGCCCTGATTGAGCTTTCATCAGTCCGCCATTGTTTCCCCGCTGGAGCAGATGTAGACAAGAATGCATCCCTGATCTACTTAAATGAGTTTGCGTGAATCATTCAGAATCCAGCTTCACCTACAGAAGCCCAATGAATCTTAGCAAATCGCCTTTCCTAATGTGGCAGGAAGGGCGTTTCTGTTTTCATCATTGAGATTGATGGCCATTCTAGCCTATCATTGGTGCCCCTGGGCTTTAAAACAGCAACGCATTTGCCGTTCATCAGGCGTTACGTTTTGACTGCGTCGTTAACGCGCTCCGTCACTGCTTCTGGGAACCCGGATGCGATCACCTGAGGCGGTAAGATGAATGCGCTGCTAGTTGTTTTTAGCTCACGAAATGTATTCAGTTTAAGGAGTGCGCTCTTTTAATGTATCTTTTAGAGACACCGCTTTGCTTGGAGAGCGTGTGCTATTGTCTTCCGTGACATGAGCTACTGATTGTTATTGTTTGCATGCATTGGATGCGTGTGCTGGATGTGGACACTAGAAAAGGTAGGGAGAGTTTGATACCCTCGCTAATCGTGCTCTGTATAAAAATGTGTGTTTTGATGTGTTAGTTTGCCTTTAAAAACGTGTTTTAATCCATACCCCTTTCTCAGTTGTAAAAACCTGAGTTTCCCTCCAGAGAAAGCTACGCTTAAATTGTCCTCGACGATCGGTATGTATATTCATGTACGTGCATGCATTAAGTTAGAGAACTTATCTAGCAGAGTAACAGTCTTATGTTGTTTATAGGGCCCTGGTTATAGACCCGTAAAGAGCTATAACTGCATTCCAGTCGGGGTGCTCCGTGTTCCTTTTACGGCCGCAGTGCGGTCCTGTTTCGGTCCTGTTTCGATCCTGTTTCAATCCTGTTCACAACAATCAACTGATTCAACTAAAACTCGGGATCGCGGTTGATTTGTTTATTTTGATTTGGTCTTTACATAGCTGGTTGCCTAACTGATATTAACTACAATGACTTTCATCCATTTGATTCCTCTATTTGCTTTCATTTGATTTTGGTTCTAAAGATTGAATTATTTATTTTCTAATTATTTTCTGGAATAGTTCCTTTTATTTTTGCTTTATTTTGCGCCAAGTTGCTCAACAAACTGAAGTTTTGTTTCCTTTATTGATCTCTCTGTATATTTGGCCGCCATGGACATTGAGGTTTAGCCAACTGTTTATTTCAATTAATTACTTCTAAGATTTGGTCTTTTTTTGGGCATTAATCTTTCCAGCCATCAAGGTCATTTTTCATATTTGATTTATTTTCATATTTTATTATTCTTCATATTTGATTTATTTATTGTATCTCTTGTGTGTTGTCAGGGCCTGAGCACCAGGGGCAGAGGATTCGTATTGGGTGATGGTGTCTTTCTCACAGTGTGCAGTGTTTGGTATTTACACCTGTGTGAGTGGGTGTGTGAGTGTGTGCGCACAGTGAATTGCAGTGGTCCTGCATCTGCGGGTGGCTTGCTACGACCCTCTGCCTCGGCGCTTCTCGTTCCTGCCTTGACCGGGTCCTAATCCTATAAGGGTTTGCCAAACTTGAACAGTGCCTTATATCCTTTATGCTCTTTTTAAAAAATTGTTAATAAAATATATTTTTGTATGATGACCCATGCCTCTGACTCTATTTGGTGATACGAACCTGTGTATGCCTTTAGTTGGGGCTTATTCTAAATTCTTTGGGCAAATTTCCCAGAGTGGCGTAGTCGGTGTGCAAATGGTACCATCTTGTTAATTATAATTCTTTGAGAAACCCCCTTACTGCCCTCGTGTTACACGCCACACTAATAATGTGCTCAAATGAGCAAGTTCCACGATGAAAGCAGCTAAAGTAAACAGTCCCTCAGAGAGCAGCTTTGAAGAGGGGGGAGGGGTCAGCAGAGCTCATTAACATTTAAAGGAAAATGCAACATAACCGTGTGCACTGTTTTTGATGGGGTAAAAATGGTGTTTTTTACAATACCATAGAGAAATTTTAACCAAATGTTACATACTTTTCATTAAGACCCTAATGTATTATATTAAGGGAAGTCGTGGCCTAATGGTTAGAGAGTCGGACTCCCAATCGAAAGGTTGTGAGTTTGAGTCCCGGGCTGGCAGGAATTGTGGGTGGGGGGAGTGCATGTACAGTTCTCTCTCCACCTTCAATACCATGACTTAGGTGCCCTTGAGCAAGGCATCGAACCCCCAACTGCTCCCCGGGCGCCGCAGCATAAATGGCTGCCCACTGCTCCGGGTGTGTGCTCACAGTGTGTGTGTGTGTGTGTTCACTGCTCTGTGTGTGTGCATTTCGGATGGGTTAAATGCAGAGCACAAATTCTGAGTATGGGTCACCATACTTGGCTGAATGTCACGTCACGTCACTATTATATTAACTTGTGGAAAATGGGCATTCGATGACCCCTTTAACAAAACGAAAGCGTGAGACAAGTTGGGCGTTATGAGATGCTAAGAGTACACATTTTTGAAACTGAGGTATCTGGAATTAGCATTTCACAGTAACAGCCTTGTTGCTCAATTCTCTACAAAATCAACGCATTGAGAAATCGACAAATAATGACATCAAACTGCTCATCTTCTGCTGATTGGGAAACGTTGATTGGGAAACCCGATATCTGATTTACTGGCAATTTATGTGCAATAATTCTTTCAAAAATAAAATGTTTTATTATGAATCTATTTGCATTATTTACTTTTTTTCTGTGTAATTCCTTTTTAACATATGCAAGAAATATATTAGTTAAAACTTCTATGTTTTTCTGTACAGAAGCTATACACAAACAAAATTTAATTTGCATTCAAAGTGCAATTCAAATAATGTGTTTTTGTACTTGCATAAAGAATGTTTCTGACATTGCAGTGAACCTCAGTTGGGGTAATTACTTTTATGCATGAATGGGCTCATTGTTTTTATTATGTATTAATTTTACCTGAGGTCAGCAATAGGCTAAAGTTAGTCCAAATTTGTCCAAGTCAGTTTATTTTTCCCAACCCTTTTTCTTAACCTCTTACTGTTAAGATCAGACTAAAATGAACACAATAACTTCTGCTCACACAGCCTGAAGCAGAACATAAACAATATAATGCCAATTAATCAATTGTAAATGTTAAAAAGTACAGTTTTCTTTCTTTACAGTTAATATTGTCTGACACTCAGAGTATTCCACTGTTACAAGAGAACATATTAGCAGAATGCTACTGTGGTTTTGGGAAGTCTTAAAAATCGTAAACAGCTTACATCTTGTCTTTTGTATTGGTTCCAGATGCAGATCTGCTGAAGTGTAAGCCAACTTTTGGTTAATTTAAAATCTCAAATTGAACACTCTTTTATTGCCTAAGACTGGAATACACCACACAGCCTTTGCCCAGATTTTTGTCTAGATCTTTGGACAAGCTGACGCTAGCCATTCTGCAGATTTCAGTTGACAGATTTCATGGAAAACCACTTTGTAATAGGCTATGATTTCATGCAGCCTGGGGATATCAAATACAGTATGTATGATATTTTGTGCCATTTTAGAACACATGTTGTTTACATTTGTCATGCGTCTTCTGTTAACAAGGCACGTGTTTCTGCAGGAATTTGCTGTGTCCTGAACAACTTAAAAGTCTGGTACACTTAAAAATAAGGGTTCTTACTGGCATCAGTGGTTCCGTTAAGAACCTTTAACCTTCCATTACACTCTGGCTCTTTCATCTGTTCAGTGTATTCAGCCTTTAATCACCTTCCATGCTGTTATTATTCCATGGAGCACAAAGGAATTTCTGCAGAATCGTCTCACAGTTCATTTCTATACAGTACCTACTTGCAAATTACTTGGAATATTTCATAGAGTTTGTACGGGTTATTTTTCTAACTTGCTAAGATTACAAGTGATAAAAGCTTTCACACAAATGTCAAAGACTTCTAATCTATTTTTTGGAAACATGTTTTTTTTTTAGTTTCCTCTTTTATATGTGGTCTCTGTGACAGCAGCAACAGTACAACAATATCAGTGTTTTTTTTTGTTTGTTTTTTTGCAAGTGGACAGCCGTTTCCATGGACGCACCAAAGGCTGTGTGTGTTCTGTTTGTGCTGTGAGGTTTCCGCTGACGACAGAGTCTCTGGCTGTAATCTGGAATGGTCACCATGGTTGCAGTGTATTATTATTCTTTCTTTTTTTCCTTCCCTCTCTCCGGGAGTAGTTCCAGGTTATTACTTGTCTTTTCCAGGCCTGTTGCTCTCTTTCCTTCACTTGATCTTTTTTGTTTGGTTTCGTGGCATTCTGCTGTCTGGAGACTGACTCTGGGTCAGAGCTATAATTAGGTATTTTAGAGAAAATATGAACATGAAAAGTGTGAATGGGGGGAGAGAAAAACAAAAACACTTTAACACTGAAAAGGTTTAATACTTCTGAAGCAGACACAATCTAAACTATGTGGCAGCAACCAAAAAATAAATAAAAATTATATATATATATATAAATTCAGGCAACATTTCACATCTAAATGTCATGAAATTAAAATATGAATGTATCTCCTTATATTGTTTGGATATCAGTCAGTTGTTCCACATAGCTAAGTAAAAAAGGAAAATTGTGAATGATGAAGATCCAGTTTGATTCATGTTCTGCATCACTGTCTGAGAGTTTTATATTAGACAGATATTTGAGAAGCTTTATAAAATAACTATAAACAGTGAAACCATTGACTTTTGAGAAGTGGTGCAATGGAGAGGAATGGTTATTGTGGGTAAAACACTCATAAAGGCACATAGGATGTCTTTTATTCGTAGAAGTTTTATGTTTTCAGCTGTTTTGTTTGACTTCAGTAAGGTCGTATTTGAAGCACAGCCTTTTATGCTGCGAAATCAAATATTAATACATATTTCGGGAAGAGCCGAAAGGCTGTTTGATTATTCCATGTTTTAATAAGCTATGTAGATAGAGGCACCATAAATAACATTATGTAATAGTTCTCACACAATGCACCCTTTACATGAGCAGCATGGCAGCTGTATTATCATACATAAGATAGGATATATAATAAATCTTTGATCTTTGAGAATCACTATGAATCAGCTTTTTTACTCTTTGTCTTCTTTCCTTTTTCACTTTCTACTTTAACCTCTTTGCTTTGCTTTAAGTGCTTTTACGGTAAACAGAAACTTCCCTGAGTGCCTGTTCAGAAAATGACACAAAGGCCATGAAATATTTGGACCTTTTCTTTGTTTCTTCAGGTTTCACCAATGGCGTTCATTGTGGTGTCACATGCGCACATATGAGCATTTTTGCCTCCAGTCGCTCCGAGCAAAATCATCCATCGTGGTTTAACTGATATCTTCTGATTTGGTTCTTTCTTTTGGATCTAATAATGCCTGATTAGGGTGATATATGATATGCTAACAGGATGCCCAAAAGGCTTTCGAATGTTATAAAAAATAATACATAAAAACGGCATTGCAGTAGATGCCAAGATAGTGAAGTGACATTTTTAAAGAAAGATGCACAAAGCGTTTTCTAGGTTAAAAATGACTGAACAAGATACAGAAACGTAATGTGACATTTACAGTATTAGTTGTGGTTAATATGATTCTGTATATCTGTGGTTCCTCTCCTAGGACACCTGTGTGAACTTCATATTTCATACTTCATATATCCACTAAAATCATCAAAACACTAGCCGGTTAAAAGACAATGCAAACAGCAGTCTTAAATGCCATTAAATAATGTGAAATAAATAACTAAGGTGTTTTTACAATTAAACAATAACAAGCTTTGGTAATACACGAAACACAGTTGTGTGGTGTTGTCTGCTCATTACGAAATAGCAATGCATGACTTAGGTCTCTTAAAGTACTGAATGTCCTCACTGCTAATTCTGTCCTGTCTGTGCATGCAATTCACTTGAACTGCATGTTTCTGTGAGAAAGCTAAACTATTATACTACTCTGTGAACACCTTCCATCCGAACCAGCTGATGCGGTTGCCTGCCCGAAGCTATTATTAGTTGAAGTATTGTGTCAGATGAGGAAGGACTCTATTGTGGCAGTTTCACTGGAGCGTCGGGGATTCCTGACAGCTCTTTATCTCTGCTTCAGACCAAAACAGCAGAACTCTAAAGAAGAACTAAAGCACCGCAGGCATTCAGACTGGTCTGTCTGCTATGTTTACCCTCATTCCCAGCGAATTTCATCTGAATCAGGGAAGACATTTCCAGGGCCTACTGAGGGAAAACGCCGCTGAGATGTTTTCAGTATAATTTGCTGTGTTAAGCACACAAAATCTCGGACCAGATCTGAAAGTTCCATGGAAACTTTTAACTGATAAAATATGGGACATCTTATCTTGCTTATTAAAAATGCAACATGCTTATCTACCTCTTCTGAGGTTTTAATCGTTTTCCCACTGTTTTATACTGCAAATCGTTCCTTATTTCATGTAATAAAACCCAGGTCAGGGTGCGGATGATGTCATCAGCTTTCAGTGCTTCCTTGAACTTTGTTGCACTTCTAGATGTTGCAATACTCATTTGGGTCTTTAATGTCATTCAAGATAGCTAGTAATCAAGATTAGTAACTTCCTGTATGAGAGCATTTGGCCCATTTCATAGAAGCCCTCTTTGGGAAAGATCGGTTTACTTAGTAGGGAATGCAATAAAAAAAATGTAAAAAACCTTTGGTATGTGACTTGTGCCAAATGGTTTGGGTTGCTGAGGTTTGCCATATATATACAGTATACATACAGTAGATGCCTCACTAGCGACTGTTTCTACGGGCTGCTAGTTATACGAATATGGTTTTCTATTCACATGTATGAACAGAAAACCATTTGGGCTGTGGAACAGACAACACCACAAAACTTAAGCATATGAAACAAATAATTATGCGATTTACTACTTAACTTAAACACTGGTGATGTGTCGCTGTGTAGTCATCATATGTAGTGGCGTTCTGTTGATTCTCGAAGGCTGGACAGAAAAATATTTCAAACCTGTGTTTTCATGTTTATTGAAGTTTGTTCATATAATGCACGGATTGCCAAACCTTTTAGGCAACCACATCCCTTAAAATCCACTATTTACTTGAAATATCAAGTAATATCCGTAATCTAAAGTAGTTATTTTTCATCATGTAGTCTATGATCAGTAACAGACTGCAATTTGTAAGTAAGCAGCACTGCCAAGATTGCACAATTTGGATATTATTTACGTGTGAACACACCACTTGCACTATTTGTACTGCAAAATGGAACTGAATGATGCTTAAGTGCATGAATTGTAAATATAATAGTTGAAACATTAAATTGAATGTCACCTTGTACACGCATGAAAAAGGAACTCAGAATTAGATTTTGTCACTGAGATCTCTGTAACATGTCCTCACACGCTTCGAGTCATCATAAAAGACATGCGAGGACATTGAGCTTGATGTATATGTAGGTGTGTTTATATCTGTGTCTATTGCACTTGTATGAGTGGGAGTGAGATTTACTCTGTTCAGATCCACTGACTGTGCTGTGTCACAGATACACCCCAAACACGCATTTGTTTCAGAGTCGGAGTCTGTTTGGAACAGTATGCTTTAAATTATACACTTCTGGGCACTTGGTTTAAACACAGAGAGCCAAAGACTTTTGAAATGTTGATGAAACCGCTCTCACGAAAGCATCTTCCCTGCATAGAGATTACATCATTTCCCTTTCGCCAGCTGCAAATGAGAAGAATGACAATGAGATGTTTGTAAGGGGCAGTCCCTCTGAACATGAGCGACGTCGTTCATTTTACTACATATTTTCATGTCATGAACGATGAGTCCATAAAAGGCATCACTTTATTTTCATAGACATCTAAGATAAGTGTTCTGGGAAGTTATGACATCTGTTGTAAACTCTGGTTGGACTGATAAGTTATTTAGTTTTTTTCGGGGTAGTTTTTGGTAAATTCCTTAATATCTGATCTCAGTATTGTCAATGAAGCATTATAACATCATACTTCCAAAAAGCTGTGGTGAAATCATTTTATGCATTCTGTAAGCACTCTTCTCTTGCTAGCTGGTCTTTACTTCATTATTTTTTTCTTTGTTTTTACTGTAGATCTACAACTTCCTTTTTTCTTAAGAAAAGAAGCTCTTCAAGGTGGCACATGTTCAAGCTCAGCAGGGTGGCACATGGCATGTACAAGTGTAAAAGAATGAGCAAGAGAAGACGTAAGGTATTTGTGACACCTCACAACTATTACAGCTCGCTGGGTTGCGCAATTACAAAGAAGTTCTGTGGAATCACATGATCTCGCCATCGGCTACTAGAGAATTTCGCATTTGATCACGGAGTACACTGGAAAGGTCTGGCAGCTGGCTAAGAACCGAAATGTGTTGTTTACCTCATTAGAACTGATGAAAGGAGCTTTTGTGTTTTATCACTCAGTCTTGCTCATACATAGGGTTAAAGATCTTAACACACCCCAAGCACTCTCTGCACTGAAATAAGTCAAAATAAATCTAAATAAAAAGCTGCAAAAAACTAATCAAGTCTAATGTCAGAGGTCTCTGTGCTGCACATTTCGGATGACTATTACTTGACTAATACAAATGCAAATGAGTTCCATAGTTTTTATATTCATTCTTGTCTATCCAGGTTATTATGTTGTTGTTGTTTTTGTTTTTTTATGCATCATATTATTAATGCAGCAAGGGTGCAGCACACACATACTGACAGGACTGAAAGAATTTGCAGCTAAACAACAGACTATCTCTGGATTCTGGTAAACACAGACAGTGGAGTTGGTGCAGCAGCAGCTGCTTGCACGCTTTTGTGTGGCTGGTACGAAACGGTTTCCTGGTTAGGAGTCTCATAGTTGTAAGAGAGGCATGTTTTTTTCTCTCTCTCTCTCTCGTTTTACTGTAAACGTCAGTGTAGCAGGAAGAAGAAAAAGGCGAAGGTTTTAGGTACGCAATGTGTCTGTTTGGCAGAAGTACCTAATATCTCTGTGGTGAAAATGTTTTTCCCGCACGATCAAAACTCATTTCAAATCTGACATTTTGTTCACTAAATCCATGGGCCTGACCTCAAAGCATTTGCATTTGTTGAAGGGTTGAAAGCATGTGAAATGAATAGCATTTCAAACAACATTGGATGATTTGGTGCTGCATGTAAGCTAAACTCAGGTTTGAGCTTGTAAACACATGGGCCACTGCATATAATAATTAATAAAGTGTGGTGTTCAGTGAAAAAGTGTTTACTAAAGAGCAGTTTAACCTCTGGTGCTCTTCGGTTATTTTTTATTATTTGTTTTACTTCATATGAAAAATGTTTTTGGCACTTTCTATGTGAACATGCTCTAACATACGAACAAATAAAGAAATCATGGACATGATTCGAAAAGATTAAATGGTCCTGAAAACAAATTCACACTTCTACTCCTTGTGGTGTAAAAGAGCAATGGAAACATATGGGAAATCATCTCGTTTGGTCCCACATCCAACAAAATCTTACTGAAAGCTCATTTTTTGAGATATCAAACTCATATTTGGAACACAACGTGTTTCGGTGTATGGCTTTGATTTCCGTGTTTGGAAAATATAGTTCATGTAAAAAGCATTTGAAAATGTTATTTTCAGGTCTATAGTGTAAAGGTGGTTAACAGGTAATAAACAGGTTATAACTACTGCATAAATATAATTTACCAGAAAAAATACCATAAAAGAGTACATTTTAATTATAGAACTAGTACTGTCATTTAATAGAAGTAAAAAAAAAAAAAAGAAATTCTGTAATTTTTGACTGCCACGTCAAGAGCAGCAGAACGCTAAAAAGTAACTTTATCAAGATCTGAGTTTTTTCCCCATTGTGACGACATATTGATTCTGACGGTGTACCAGCTGTCACATGCACATTCTCTTGCTCATATAAATACAATCACTCTCTATCACACATTCTCAGACAAACCCTCACACACACACACACACACACACACAGACACTCCCCAGCTGTGTAAGTACAGTACATTCCAGTCCTTTGGGTACGCCACAACACAGCGTGACTTTAGAAACCTGACTGGTTTCCCAGAAGACTGACTTCAAAAGAGTTACAGCAATCACACCTCTTCTTCTTTATCGCAGTCTCTACCAAGAAAAGTTACACTTGTTTAAAAAGAGAGAGAGATCAGCTGTTGCTACTCTTACACTACCAGCTGCTTTAATGTGTTTGATGGCTTCTGTTTCACCGAATTTCAATTTAACATAATCTGTCTTTGTAAATGAATTTCTTTTAAAAATATATTTTAATTCAAATTAATTAGTATTTATTTGATTTTTAATTTATGTTTTTAGTGAAATCTGAAGGAAAAGCAGTCAACAGGTGTGCCGCTAATGAACTTGATTAAGAAAAACAGACTTCCATTTGAGTTATCATAGTTTTAAAAAGTGGTAATAACGAAGGACACGTAGATGTGTTTGAGACTTTGTCTAGAACTATTATATTAAATATGTTTTGTAAACTTTCTGGGCTTAAAATGTGAACAGAGTCTGACCATATATTTTTCTTGTCTTATGCATCCATTTCTGCATGTCATGCTGTGAGATATTAACTCTCTTTTGTCATCCAAGGCTGTTCTCTTAAATACTGTTTAAAACTAACTGTAATCCTGAGCTTCCTCATATCAGTCAGAGTCGTACTGGAAGAGCCTGGTCAGAGAGCGAGGGGAGGATCATTCCCGCTCACTAAAGTCAATGTCTCTGAATCCAGGCGAGGCGCTCCGGGAATCTGAATCATAGGCGCCGGCAACTCTGATTCATAGACATTTTGGACTATTTCAGACATTTTCAGTGTGAATCTGAGGTAAAACACTTGACTTGGAATGAGAAATGAAAAACCCAAGACTTGGAGTTCGTTTTTACAAAAATAGTGCTCTTTAATAAATTATTGAAATGTTTTTGTGTGTATATATATATATATATATATATAAATATAAATATGTAACATAAAAACATGGCTGAGATGTCTTTACAGAATCTAAATGTATCTTCATAAATGTAAACAGTGTCATGTGTGACAAGGTGAAACATGGGTGATCTGTAGACACAAATCACACATGTGTGTTAATACATTCAATAACAAGCAGTCTGCTTTAATCTGCTCCTGACACGAACCACCAAACAAATCTAAAAAACACAGACATTTTGTTCCAAAGTGTCTCTATTTCAAGTATAAGCAGAATGTCCACATGTGTCCACTGTAATCTGTGTTCAGTCCTTGGCGTGACTGAGGACTCCAGAAGGCATTTCTCAACGGCATTTCACAATGCTGTTACTCACTTCTTCCTTCTTCCCATGAAAGGCACAAATATTTACGTGGAAGAAGGCGGCGGCTGATTTCTGTTAAATGGCTTGCTGTCTCCCTGCTTGGCGGAGCTCACAGATTCGGGGCAGTACAGAGGCAGTGATTGGTGCCCACAGAATGGGTTAAGATACTGGCAGTGGTACAGAAAACAGCACAGACCGTCCATTCATTGAGACTGTTACGGCAAGAACGGTGCTTCAATTTCAGTCACATAAGAATGCATCAGTGATGCTACTCATGACCACACACGGCTGACTGGCTAGCTCCATGTACTCATGAACAGCTCAATACTTCTTGGTGCAACAGGCTTCCAAAAAGCGTGTGAATTTTAAGGCCCATCAAGCTATCCTCAATAGCCAGAGCTCTTTAAATAGGAGCGTCATACTCTTGTAAGAAGTCTTTCAGCTGTTGAGGCAACTGCTCTCTTTTGCTTGAAACGTCTATATGTCCATTGACGGTCTTCCTGCATAGGTGCTGTAAGGAGGACATTGTGCAAGGAAGGGGTCTCAACAGCTCCAAGGGGATCTTCTCGCCCCCTGTGTAGATGTAGTAAGCATTCCGAGAGTTTCCGAGGGACAGAGGGCTTCTAGAAGAGGGCATGTAGTGGTGAACGAGTTTCAGCATGCAGTCGAAGCGGGGCACGGAGTGCAAGCTCTTGGAGTCCGTCTGAAGGAAAAAGGACTTGTTGTCGCACTGCACCCGCAGGTTCTTGGTGCCCGACTCGGTCTTGACGCTGAGCGTGAAGAAGTGCCGGTTGTCTGAGCTGTCTCGGACCAGAAAGGTCCCACTAGGCTCCGAGTTCAACAAGTGGTTGGCCTCTTTGCCGCTGATGGAGCCCCAGTAGAAGCCGCTCTCCTGGAGCATCCTGATGGCGTGCTGCACCATCTGGTACTGTAGCTTTGAGCTGAAGGTTTTGTAACGGTGAGACGGCAGCCGCATGTTGGCGTCAAACAGGCTGCTGCTCATTGCGTTGTCGAACTTGCTGTGGGTTACCATGGCTCTACGCACAGACCTTGAGCTGCCGGGAAAACCGTGCAGTGTGCAGCTCGGGTGATTACGACGAAACTGTGAGCCTCTTAAAGCTGGCAACAGGAGCCTACAGAGAAACAAGATCTTAGATTAGTACCACAGAAAATGTGCATGTGGTGTAGTGGAGTAAATGTGTATTTTAAAGTAAAGAGGCTTAAAAAAGCCAGTTATTAAGCAGACGCTTTTCTATCTAATCTATGCAGATTGATGTAGTAGGCTGAAGATTCCTTATTCTAGCATAACATTTACATTTTAAGAACTTAAATTATGATTTGTTGGCATAACTTGTTCTTAGTCCTTATATATATATAAAGGCTATCAATAATAATCTTAAAGACAAGCTAAAGTACTTTATAAGTACTCTAATTGTAATGAAATGATCAAAAGCTTTAAAGAAGATTCTGAAAGTCTCTCTTACCTTTGAGTCTCTTTTGGCAGAAGAGTAGTTTTTGTACAAATCCGAAGTAGTAAGTCTGTACTCTGGCTGTGTGCGTGAGCTGGTGTGTTGTTGAGAGGAGTTAGTGTTCCTTCACTCGGCCGTGCTGCAGTCCTCTGTTATTTGTAGCAGCGTCCCAGTCGTGTTCTAGTTTAGCTCCGCCCTCACTAGGGTTCCAGTAAGGGTAGGTTGTCAGTAATACTATTCCTGGTACACCCAATGCTCTCCCCTCCCCCTCTCTGCTCTTCCAGATCTGCCGCCTTACTGTAAACGTATTCCCTAACACACCTCCCTATTGTTGGTGAGCAGATATTAGCGCCTAGCAACTGTCGTCTGTTTAACTGATATAGTTTATACCAGGCTTATGGTATTTGACATGTTTGTGCCCAGAAACATGACTATACTGAATAAAACTCGACTGATCAGACTTTATAATAATACACATATCACTCCACTAGAAGGCGACAATGCTACTGGCTAATGTTTGCTAAACTTTTATTAGCAGTTTTAACAGTAAACCGAGCAACAGAAGCAGTACAAAGTATTTTATTTTATTTATAAACCAGCATCAGTTCAAATGAAAACTGTGTATTTTAAACCACACAGACGTTAAAATCAGATTTAGAGGGAGCTTTATTTGCCAACTGTGCTCAAACACAGGGAATGTGTTGTGGTTTCCAGGAACACTGGCTACTTGCATAATATTGAAGTAAAAATTAAACAGGAAAAATAAAAACAGGAATAAGCAAGAATCAGAAGACTTGTATATATGTGTATAGCCTATACAAGAGGTATATATTATGACCTATATACAACAGTACACATATGTGCTTATGCAGTCTGCTTCTGTGCATGATTTGAATCAATTTAAAATAAATAAATAAATAAATACAAAAAAAAGAAACATTAATGATAATAATCAGTTTCTGAATAAATCCATTGTATTTTTCAAGAAAATTTATTTAAACAATTCCCAAAAAAGCCAATGATAGGATTTTCATATAAGTACTCATTACCCCCCAAAAATAATAAATAAGTCATCTTGACTAATCTGTTTTTATAAAGTCAATAGTCGAGAGAAAACAATATGGAATGGCAGGTGATCCGTGAAGGTTATTTGACTGAAAATGCTGACTTTGTTTGTCATGATGTCTTCAGGCAGAAATGTAAGCTAAATTATCATGAAAATACGGGTGGTCTGACTGGCTGAGAAAAAGGAACAGAAACGGTCAGCGTGGGGCTTGTTAGAAACAGGACAGAATATAGCCGGGTTGTGGAGTGTCACTGACTGCTGGTCAGTTTTCCATCGAAAACTTGCCTGGACTTTCCCCCAGCTTTCTCAAGCAAAGAGTTTCCCATGAAAAGCAATGAAAAAAGGATTTCTCTGTTCTTATCTAACAGCATTGCTGAATACAACAGAAACACATTATCGTTATCAGCAGTATCATCTTCATAAGAGGTTTTCCGGGTTTTAGTTTTCCCGATAACCATGCACATACAAATGCCTTCAACAAACTATCTGTTTTGCTTGGCTGCGTCCTCTGTTGACACATGAGAATGGCAGCTCAACGCAGAACAAGTGACTAACTCGTTCATGTCAATAATGTCAGTGCACTTGCCAGATAGCATTTGCTCAGAGCAAACATGTAATGCTGATAATCGATATAAGATCCAGGAAGAGTTTTTATTATATTTAAACAAGACCTTAGAGGACTGTCCCTGTAATTAGTTCATCTTTTAAAAACACTCAGACAACGGCCGAATAAAGGAGTTGAATAACAGGTTGGAATGACACTTCTGCTGGATTTACTAGGAATTTCGCATTAAGGAAGAAATGTCCTCTTTCTGATTCATCACACTGAATTCTGGAAATCTTCTGTATTTTCTGTTCTGCTTCCAGGTTTCCCCATCTGCAGTTTCACAAGTACATGGAGGTGTTATTGCTGTGCAATTTGTAAACTATCCATAAAATGTTTCAAAGCAAAGTAAAGCAATGTTTCAGCCGAAGCTTCAACGGTAAAACAATCAAGCTGCAGTCAAGCGTCACTGGTTTACTTCCTTCTGGAATACTGCAGTCGTTCACTCCTCTTCCCATCTTTGTGTACTCTGTAATCACATTTTGGGAAGCTGTTTCCATTTTCAAAGATACACAAAGTGATTATATACACAAAAAAAACGATAGTGATTTTTTATTTATTGATTGATTTTTGGCATTTAAGGAAACGGTATGTGATGTCATGGCATATGTACTGTAACACGGATCAAATAAAGTCACTAATTTCCATGTTTTAGCAGTGTAGGGATAAGAATTCCCAGCAATGACTGCGCTCATCATAGCGCACATTGTTCAGTATTATCAGTAGCTTAGCCTTAGGATCGAGATTAGTAAAATCTAATACAAGGGAACTTGAAATGCATCTTGATAAGATCGTAGTGATGTTTCCTGTATACCATCTGTGTTTCATCATGATTCACATCGGGGGAAAACCTTTGCTATGATATGGTGGTGAGGATGTGAGCTTCATTTTAAAAGAAAAGCGGCTTGTTCATTAAAGCCATGTGATTTCTGATGATACTTCAGACATGCAGGATTATGGATGTACACGAACACTGTGGCAAAAGCCTGGGCTGGGAAAGAAAACACACTGACACAAGAGCTCCAGTAACTGTGTGATGAATCCACACTATTTGTTATCCACGTACAGTAATGTTTGGACAGGCTAATGCTGGTCTTTACTGTAAGGAAGTACAGTATGTAGACAACGCTTTATTATTTTCCTCATTTCCTTTTGGAAAAAGAGGAAGAGGGTTTCCTTTGGAAAAAAAGAACGTTTTAAATTTAAGAAATTTGTTTATCGAATTATTTTAAAGTCTAGGATATAAAAAAGAAAATAAAGGAAAATATCAGCAATAATAATTTATAGTATGCCAACAGTGGTATTTCTATCAAGTTGAAAAAACCCTTTCTGTCAACCCAGGCTCTTTGTAAATACATTAATGTACATAAACCATAAACATTAAAGAGGACATATCAAATCATGAGATGATCTCTTATATATATATATATATATATATAAACATTGAATATTAAACATTGTGTATGTACTATAAAACATAAAAATTTGTGTATATAATGGCTTTAACCTAATTTAATGTATTGACTGCATGTGTGTGTGTGTGTGTGTGTGTGTGTGTGTGTGTGTGTGTGTGTGTGTGTGTGTGTGTATAATGACATGGGTATGACACAGGAATTACAAGGAGAGGGTGACTTATGAGGACATAACCCATGTCCCCATTTTTCAAGACGCTTATAATCACACAGAATGAGTTTGTTTGAGAAAGTAAAAATGCACAAAGTTTCCTGTGAGGGTTAGGGTTAGGTGTAGGGTTGATGTAGGGCCATAGACTATACAGTTTGTACAGTATAAAAACCATTACGCCTATGGGATGAACCCACTTTACACAAACACAAACATGTGTGTGTGTGTGTGTGTGTGTGTGTGTGTGTGTGTGTGTGTGTGTGTGTGTGTGTGTGTGTGTGTACCTCTATTACTACAACACACTTACGTACATACATATATATCTAACTAGAGCTGCGCAGTAATAGTTTACATTGTGTGACAATAAACAAACATACAGCCTCAGTTTGCTATATAGTTAGCTTAGCAACATGCTAATGCCAAACAGTCAATTGTGAGACCCGGGGGGCATTTGAATGAGACGGAGAGGAGACACGTGGCAGTTCACTCGGTTTACGGCCGACCCTGGTGGAGCGACTTCTCAGAGGAGCGACTGTTCCCCGCCTGGACTCTCTCTCTCTGATCTTCTTCTCATTTCATGGTTTCTGGCTGCTGTCTCCATGCCTCTTTTTTCAGCCCAGGGACAACAGTAGAGCAGTGTTCAACAAGCCCACTTCAGCCTGTGCTCACGGGGAACAGATTCCCCTCCCTCTCTGTGCACCTTAAGTACAGGCGCAGCTCCTTTATTCTTATGCATATCTTTTGACCCCAAATACCAGAGAGCTGAAGCAGGCTGAGGCCTGTTATCTCATGCCACTTCCTCATTGATCCCTTCATTTGAAAGAGAGCTCCGGCCAACAGGAAGCACGCCAAGCCGCTCAGTCACACGGTTTCTAGAGAAAGAACAATCTGTTCCAACAATACCAACTGAAAACAATCTGTTCAGCCTGTTGCTGACAGAGTTGAGAGGAAAGGTAGGTGTCGTAGGACGGTTAGTACAGTGGCTAAACAGGCAGCAAAAAAAATGTCAAAACTTCAAAAATGTCCATGGAAAAGTTTTCATTTTAATTCAGGGTGCCACAAATTCCAAAAAGGTGCAACAAAGTCCAAAGCAAAAAGTCCATTGTAAATCCAAAACAAAAAGTCCACTGTAAATCCAAGTTTAACTTCAGAAAACAATTAACAAAACAAAAACAAAACTGTTCAAAGTCAATATTTGACAAAAACAAAGGGAAACACAAAGGGAAAAAATAGTTACATGGTTGGCTACTAATCCAACGAAGCACACCTTCCCTCTCCCTTCCAAACATTTCATCTGTTCTTTTATAGTTTTGACCACCTACTTCCTTTTCAAACTGACCAATCATAACTCTTCATCAGTTACTAGCTGTACAATTAATGTTTCACAGTGTACTTACAATCTTACAAACAGTACTTATATAATATATGTAGTTTAACAAGTTACATTAATATTTAGAAACTTTCAAACACATACACCGTCATGACATTTAGGTCTAAATATTCTTAATAGACCAACTCCTCCCCTTCAGGATGTCATATAATCTGTTTCCTGTTCGCGGGCCCCTCCTACTAGGCATTTCCAGGAACCGGTAAGACAAAGAAACAAACATTAATATACAAACAGATTTTGTACAACTTCACCTGCATGCTCCACTTTGATGACAGTCACCATGGAATGTGCACCTTTCATGTGACTGCCACTACAGTAAAACAAACAAAATAAAGATCTTACAAAACCATGTGGAGTGTGGTTCTTTGTATTAGCACATGTGTGCTACATCACATTTCTCCCTTTCACCCCTTCTGGATAGTCTAAATTAGACAAACGGGATAAATAATCAGCGATAAGATTTTTCTTACCCGGGCAGTGCTCAATTGTAAACACATAAGGCTGCAGAGTCAGACACCAGCGCAGTATCCTTGAATTACTGTTCTGCATGGTTTGCATCCATTTCAGTGCACGATGATCAGTTCTTAAGGTGAATTCACGGCCGAGCAAGTAATACCGCAGGGAGTCCACAGCCCATTTAATGGCAAGTCCTTCCTTCTCAATGGTTGAGTATTTCCGCTCTCTTTCAAAGAGTTTTCTGCTCAGGAATATCACCGGCCTCTCCTCATTAGCCTCTCCTTGGGCCAGCACTGCTCCCAGGCCAACATCCGAAGCATCAACCTGTACAATAAATCTTTCAGAGAAATTAGGACTCTGCAGTACTGGTTCATGGCATAACAAGTCTTTAAGTGAATTGAAGGCTTCTTCACACTCACTCGTCCAACAAAATTTAGCAGGACTCTTTTTGGTCAGATCTGTCAGAGGTGTAGCCAGTGATGCAAAGTGGGGAATAAATCGGCGGTACCAACCGATTAAACCAAGAAAGGACCTCACCTGTTTTTTCGTTTGTGGGCGAGTAATGTTTTGGATCGCCTTAAGCTTTTCCACTTGTGGCTTGATCTGTCCATGTCCCAGTAAGTACCCCAAATACCTCACTTCCGTCTGAGCCCATGCACATTTTGTGGTGTTGATCGTGAGCCCAGCTTCCTCAAGCCTCTTCATAATATCAGCCAGATGGCGTAGATGTTCTTGCCAAGACCCACTGTATATCACCACATCATCAAGATATGCGGCTGCATACTGCTCACATCCCGCAAGAACACGGTCCATCAATCTTTGGAACGTGGCCGGTGCTCTATGTAACCCAAAGGGCATGACCGTATACTGATATAACCCTGTGGGAGATCGAAAAGCAGTGTAGGGCTTGCAAGACTGATCAAGGGGCACTTGCCAATATCCTTTACACAAATCTAAAGTAGTCATATAGGATGCTTTACCAAGTCTCTCAATCAACTCGTCAATACGAGGCATTGGATAAGAATCAAAACATGATACACTGTTCAGTTTTCTGAAGTCGGTGCAGAACCGAATTCCTCCATCCTTTTTAGGGACCAGTAGTATGGGACTTGACCACTCACTGTTAGAAGGTTCTATAATCCCCATTTCCAGCATGGCTGCCACTTCAGTCTTTAACTGTTCCACCATCTTCTCCGGGACTCGATAGGGTTTTTGCCGAACAGGAGTAGTGTCTTTCAGGATGATATTGTGCGTGAGGAGCTCGGTACGGCCCGGTCTTTCCTGGAAAAGAGAGGGAAAAGTTTGAAGTACCTCAGTTAGTTGTTGTTGTTGATGATTATTCAAATGTGCAGAACATCCAGGAGCCTTCTGTGGTGATCGGACTGGTTCCATATCGGTTTCATCCTCTTCCTCCACTATAGCCCTCACCATCATCGCTTGGTCTTTAGCATCTGTAGGACCATTGAAATCAGACACCCTCTCCTTGAATTCCCTCAGGAGATTAACATGAAGGACCTGCTTAGGCTGCTTCCTTTCGGGACACAAAATCTCATAGGTTACTGGGCCCAGTTTTCGTGTCACGACATATGGACCCTGCCACTTGGCCAACAATTTGCTGGTACCTGATGGTAGCAGTACCAGAACTTTCTGTCCTGGTTTTAAGTCCCTTTCCCTGGCATGTGTGTTGTACCATACCTTTTGCCTTTGTTGAGCAGCAGACAAATTTTCTCTAGCCATAGTCCTAAAGTTCTCCAACTTGTCTCTCATCTGTAATATATATGAAGCGATACTGCGCTGGGCTGGTTCCTCTGCTGTCCAAGCCTCTTTGAGCACATCCAGGGGGCCACGAACTTGCCTGCCAAACAAAAGCTCAAAGGGGGAGAAACCAGTTGAGCAATGAGGGACCTCTCTATAGGCAAATAGCAAAAAAGGAAGCCATTTATCCCAATCCCTCCCCGACTCATCAACAAACTTCTTAAGCATGTTCTTCAATGTACCGTTGAATCGTTCTACTAAGCCATCTGTTTGAGGGTGAAATGGTGTAGTTCTGATTCCCTTAATGCCTAACTGTTTGTACAGTAGCTTCATCAGTTTAGCCATAAAATTTGTTCCCTGATCAGTGAGAATTTCAGAAGGAACCCCAACTCTTGCAATCAAATCAACTAAACATCTCACAATGTGCTTAACTTGAATTGAATGCAATGGGTACACCTCTGGATACCTAGTAGCATAGTCACAGATCACCAATGCATATTGGTGACCCATACTGCTCTTCACCAATGGACCTATGATATCCATCCCTATACGGTCAAATGGAATCCCAATAATCGGCAGAGGTTGCAGATAACTTCTATCAGCTTTACGCACAGGTGCTACCATTTGACATTCAGAACAAGTTTTACAGTATTCTTGCACATCTTGATACATTTTTGGCCAATAAAATCGTTGACTGACTCGCTCGTATGTTTTCTGTTGGCCTAAATGTCCTGACCAAGGGATGGAATGCCCCAGATGTAAAATCATCTGATGCAGTGTTTTAGGTATTACTAGTCTCGGGTTCTCTATGTCGGCCAGGTACAAAAGATTGTTCTTCAAAATGTACCGGTCGTCCCCCCCTAACTTTGGTACCCCCTCAGGCTTGCCATCTACCTCACACACCTTTTGAAACAGGGGTTGTAGAGTAACATCTGCTTTTTGCAACTCCCTAAAATTATCAGGAATCTGCCAACGGGAGTTAATCAACTCAGATTCAGGGTGGTCAGGAAAATGGGGTAAACTCCCTTGTATCTTATCCTTCCCCCTATGCTTTTCTTGCCGTCTCTGTCTTTTAGTTTTTTTGTCCTTCCCCACACTAGAAAACAAATCATCATCAGCATTAGGAAGGGGTTGCAAACCTTTGGTCTGAGACCGTGTAACCACTGCACACATTTTGGATGCTAAAGTAACCCAATCAGTTAAACAAGGAAAATCTTCCCCGATCACAACATCATAGGCTAGTTTCTCAACCACCCCCACCCTTAACAGGTATGCCTGTTCTTCGATCACTACCGAAACATCAGCAGTAGGATAGATTTTTTTATCCCCATGTACACATCCCAAACATACGGTATCTTCGTAGTTCAACATTTCACCATTCAACAAGTCAGATTTCACCAGAGTTTGTGTACTACCTGTATCAACCAAAGCCTGAGCAGTTTGACCATTAACGGTTACCGTTATGAGGTGACTATGTTTCCCTGTAGATTTTGTCGATTCACCAAAGCACTCATTCCTGGGAACAGAACACAAGTTAGTTACTTTGGGTTTTCTTAAGAGACAAAGTGAAGCCTTATGTCCTGGTTGTTGACAATAGAAACAAATGAAAGATGCATTCGAATTTTTCCCAGGCAGTCCCACAGTCTTATCAATAGGTTCCTCCACCTTACCCTTCCCCACAGTCACAGTCCCTTTGATGGTTCGTGGTAGATCTCGATGTGCAGCCATGTACCTCTCAGCCAACCTTGCAGCTTCCTCCCCAGTCTGTGGTTGGTTTTCTTTGACGCAGACTCTCACGTCGGGACGCAATACTCGTAAATACTGTTCCAGTATGACAGTTTCTCCCAACTGTTCTTTGCTCTTCGTTTCGGGTCGCATCCACCTCTTATACAAACCCTTGATGCGATGGTATGACTCTCTTACACTCTCTCCGATTGGTACCGCAAGGCTCCTGAAACGCAGGCGATAGGTCTCCTCAGACACGTTGTATTTGGCCAGGACCGCAGCCTTGATGTCATCATAGGAACCGGAGCGTAGTTCGTCCATACCCGCATAGGCCTCCAAAGCTTTTCCTGTTAATAAAGTTACCATTCGTGCAGCCCACTCATCGGCTGGCCAACCCCACGTTCTAGCAATGCGCTCGAACCGCACAAAGAAGCTCTCCACATCCTCACCTTCTACAAAATCAGGAATTCGTGGTTCATGATAGCGTCTAAAAGGTGCTGCCTGTGGTGCTGCCGGTGGTGCTGCCGGTGGTAGAGGCATAACTGGCATATGGTCTTCAAGTTGGCCTTGAGGAGGTTCTGAAAGGAATGATCTTCTTCCTGCTGCCTGTGGAAGTGTTTTGGGTGTTGGTAATGGGTAGTGAGTATGTTGGCTTAACTGTTCAATTGATTCCCACCCTGTCTTGGGTTTCTGGAACACAGCAGCCTTTAAACCAGTCAATTCATCAAATAGTATCTTTTCATTCCTTTGTTGCTGTTGCATAAACTTCCTCATTTCCAAAAAAAATTCTTGACCTACCCCAATAGTCTCTGCTTCATCACGGGGTGTACTGAATTTACTGGTCTTGGGTCTCACCACAGGTTCAGTTTCAGAATATAAGTCCGTCACAGCTTCTTCAGGTGCCCCAGCCACATAATCCAAATCACCAACCTGAGCTTCAACAGTGTCCTCCTCCCCTTCAGAAAACAGGTTTGGGTGAGCTCGGGTAATCCTTTGAGGGCCTCCTTGTCCTCTAGTAGCCATCTTGAGGTTTGTCGACTCCTTCTACTGCAAGTTACTCCACAAAGACGTTATTTATCCCACTTCTGACACCATTTGTCGTAGGACGGTCAGTACAGTGGCTAAACAGGCAGCAAAAAAAATGTCAAAACTTCAAAAATGTCCATGGAAAAGTTTTCATTTTAATTCAGGGTGCCACAAATTCCAAAAAGGTGCAACAAAGTCCAAAGCAAAAAGTCCATTGTAAATCCAAAACAAAAAGTCCACTGTAAATCCAAGTTTAACTTCAGAAAACAATTAACAAAACAAAAACAAAACTGTTCAAAGTCAATATTTGACAAAAACAAAGGGAAACACAAAGGGAAAAAATAGTTACATGGTTGGCTACTAATCCAACGAAGCACACCTTCCCTCTCCCTTCCAAACATTTCATCTGTTCTTTTATAGTTTTGACCACCTACTTCCTTTTCAAACTGACCAATCATAACTCTTCATCAGTTACTAGCTGTACAATTAATGTTTCACAGTGTACTTACAATCTTACAAACAGTACTTATATAATATATGTAGTTTAACAAGTTACATTAATATTTAGAAACTTTCAAACACATACACCGTCATGACATTTAGGTCTAAATATTCTTAATAGACCAACTCCTCCCCTTCAGGATGTCATATAATCTGTTTCCTGTTCGCGGGCCCCTCCTACTAGGCATTTCCAGGAACCGGTAAGACAAAGAAACAAACATTAATATACAAACAGATTTTGTACAACTTCACCTGCATGCTCCACTTTGATGACAGTCACCATGGAATGTGCACCTTTCATGTGACTGCCACTACAGTAAAACAAACAAAATAAAGATCTTACAAAACCATGTGGAGTGTGGTTCTTTGTATTAGCACATGTGTGCTACATCACAGTAGGAGTTCAGTTTAAATATTTCAGTTTTTTAACAACTTTAAGTTGGATCTTTAAGTTATCACGAATTTTTAAGTCAAGCATGAACACTTTTTTATTTTATTTTATTCACGTTACTAATTCTAATGTTGAATTTTAACCCTTTAACTGTCACCCTGTCCCGTATACGGGGCGCCTACATTTACGTCACTATATTACAATTAAATCTAATCTAATCTTGACAAACTATATGTCGTTGGAAAGGTCTAAGACTCCCAAATGTTTAGTTTACCAATGTTTTTTGTTAGCAATGATGTAGGAAAAGTAATAGATTAATTAATGACAAGATTGCACCCTCAAAAATAGACATTATAACAGGAGTTTTGACCTTTGTTTAAAAAAAAAGACTTCTTCGTTGCTTTTTTTATTTTTACAGTGTTGTATGTTTTATTGACTTTCCAAACGTCATCAAACATTTTGCTCAGTTGTCTACGGTCACATAGTGAAATATTATATTTTGGATTTATTGGTTTTTACAGTTCTCCTTTAACTTGCGGTTATATGTAGGTTTGTAGGTTAAGTGTATTTAAGCAATAGTTAATGTAGGTCAATCATTTTTGCCGTCGAGTCATTTTTATCATTAAAATAAAAACAAAGTACAGGTGTGTTTAAAATAACCTGGGACTGCAATAAGGAAGAAAGATGTTGAAGAACTTTAACATTAAACATTTTCCTTCTGTGAAGCCGGGTGGGCAAGGTTTGCCTGGTTAACCCCCAAAAATATTAAAATGTATTGTGTCTTATTTTAAGCTACTGAAAGGTAGACATGGCATATATTTTTATATGTTGTATGGGAATGCTAACGGCTAGCTCTCCCTTGGTGTGAACTCACTCTTGGATTTGCAATGTCCAGCATGGGATTCCAAGAAACTCTCATTGTTATTCCCACAAAGCCTCCAGTGTTGAATGAAACACTGCTCTCTTGTGAGTTCAACCTACAATAATACCTCTACAGCATGCAGTCAGTGTTGGTATGTGTGTGATGCAGAGTGTGTGAGAGCGGGAGCGGGAGGAGCTCCTCTCTTCTGGGAAACAGGCTGTCGTAAATTGGCATCCTGTGAGTTCACACATGGATCTATTTAGGAGAGGGGACAAGAAATCCCACAAGCTGACTTGATCTGTCCCCACTCCAGCATGAGAGATGAACCTCATGCTAGTTTCACAGCAGCGGCTGCCAAGCAGGCATTGACCGCTCGGCATTTCCAGTATGCTGGCATAAAATAAGATGTGTTGGCTGCTGTTCAGTTTCCCATTGCTGAACAAGGGAACCCTCACACTGAGCTGGTCCCCACCAGTGGGGTTGAGTTTGACCACAGGAACCGGATGAGTCCTCTGCACAATCTGACTTTGCTGCAGTCTGGAAGTGAACTGCTGGTTAGTTAAACCAATAAATAAGATAAACCGGAGCGAGCCGCCAATAACAGCACAATTTAAATAAAGACATTGTACTGTACACATTATTTCAACTTCTCAATATTTCATATGATTCATTTCTTTTTTGACAGCACAGCTTTCCTTGGCTTCTCGGAGGAAACACCTGCTACACATTTCCTTCACAGTAATCATGGCATGTTCACTGCAGGAGAATCACAGTTTTGTTGCAGTTAAACAGTTCTTGTCTCTGTATTTATCCGGAGGTCAGTGTGCTGCACAGATGCTTCCTGACAATACAACACTGAATACTGAACGGCAGATACAGTTACACAACCAAACTGTTCTAGCACATCTATTGTTGGGTTTATATCAAATAAAAAGCCTTTTACTGAAGACACACTGTGCTCTGTTGACAACAAAGATTACATTTACCAAAACAAAATAGCACACACACTCTCTCTCTCTAACACACACACACACACACACACACACACACACACACACACAGAGCTGTTCTGTATTCTTTCTGTTTCTGAAAAATGTCAAATTTCTATAAAGCACATCAAACACCCCTCTGTTCCTCCGGAGACAAGAGTGTGCAGATTTACAATAAAAGGGTGTCATTGGAGTATTGATAAGGAGTCTATAAAAGTCTTTAAATATATATAGGACAGTTTTCTGTAAAGTGAGTTGCAATTGTTTAGTGGTAAGAAAGGAATAGAGGACAAAGAAATGTGTTACAGCAACCCTTCCCCAAGATCTTTTTTTATTTATCTTTTCATATGAAGTTTCATATTTTTTGGTTAATGTATCACTACCCAGCGTTTGCTGTTATTCCTCATGCAGCGGTGTGATTGTATTTATTCTCCGTAAACACATCTTTGACATGATTTACCAATGAAAATAATCCATCATCTGCATCAAACAGTTCTGCAGGACATATGGAGGGTTTAAAAGCAGAATTGAGACCTGCTCATCCATACAAAACGTGTTGTTTGAGATATAAGTGGTTCCTTTAATTGGTGAGATGACTATAATGTTTCAGTTATGTGTCACACATCATAAATACAGGTGGAGATTTCAGTTCTTTACACATGATTTTCTGGTATGCTGGTGAACTTTAACTTTAATTAACACCTCTAATGTATAAGACTAGTGTTTAAAGCATACATACATAAACACACACACACACACACACACACATATATATATATATATATATATATATATATATATATATATATATATATATATATATATAAAGTACAGACCAAAAGTTTGGAAACATTACTATTTTTAATGTTTTTGAAAGAAGTTTCTTCTGCTCATCAAGCCTGCATTTATTTGATCAAAAATACAGAAAAAATGTAATATTGTAATATATTATTACAACTCAAAATAATAGTTTTCTATTTGAATATACTTTAAAAAAAAAAAATAATGTATTCCTGTAATGCAAAGCTGAATTTCCAGCATCATTCCTCCATTCTTTAGTGTCACATGTAACATCCAGTCGATCACATGATCCTTTAGAAATCATTCTAATATTCTGATTTATTATGAGTGTTGGAAACAGTTCTGCTGTCTAATATATTTGATCAATAAAATGTTAAAAAGAACTGCATTTATTCAAATTAAAATAAAATTATAATAAGATATATTCTAATAATATATTTTCTTTACTATCACTTTTTTATCAATTTAACACATCCTTGCTGAATAAAAGTATTGATTTTATTTAAAAAAAAAAGAAAGAAAAAAAATTACTGACCCCAAATTACTGACCAGTAGTGTATATTGTTATTACAAAATATTTATATTTTAAAAACATAGCTTCTTTTTTTTTTTTTTTTTTACTTTTTATTCATCAAAGTATCCTAAAAAAGTATCACATGTTCTGAAAAAATATTAAGCAGCAGAACTGTTTCCAACTTTGATAATGAATCATCATATTAGAATGATTTCTAAAGGATCATGTGATAATGATCCTAAAAATTCAGCTTTGCATCACAGAAATAAATGATAATTTAAAGTATAATAAATTTAAAAACAATTATTTTAAATTGTAATAATATATCACAATATTACAATACATTTCTGTATTTTTGATCAAATAAATGCAGGCTTGATGAGCAGAAGATAACTTCTTTCAGAAACATTAAAAATAGTAATGTTTCCAAACTTTTGGTCTGTACTGTATATATATAAAATGTACGTGTGTGTGTGTATTTTATTATTTAACCTGGTACATTGCCCAATGGACTTCCATACAGTGCAGTATTGCAGACTATATTTCTGAATTCCATTTCAACTAATCAAAGGTTGTGTTTACACAGAGCCTCGCTCTTTAACTCGGAATTAGCAGGAAATGTAGCAAAAATGTCGTCATGCTGCCATCTGCTGGTATATACTGGTATCATCACACGTTGTATATGGGTTGTATGCAGAGCCGTAGCTGGGGTTAGAGGGGCCCCGGTGCAGTTGTACCAGTGGGCCCTGTCTGAAATAGTTTAATTTATATGTTCATTCTATTTATTTATCTGTGCTAATTGCACAATGTTTAAGTTGTTTCATGTTTGTAGGTGTCCAGGTACAGAAAACAAATAATTAAATATAAAATAGCACTGCATAGTCTTCACTGTAAAAATTCAATTAATGTATTCAGACACCTTCAACATTTCTTACATTATCACAGTTTATTTGCTCTAGTTTATAAAATGGTAATAAAATATGACAAGAACTCAAGAGTTAAACTGTCGAAACAAATTAATCTTGAAAATATCAGATAACTTTGATAGAAAGATATGGATAACAATATTTACACAACTATCAATACTTTGTTGAACAATTACCAAGCAATGCTTAATTTTGTTCAGTCTGTGGTGTGAAAAGGTTGCATTAGCAATTAAAGAAAGAAACACGCAAGCAAAACATGGTGTCTGAATACTTTTTAGTCCCATTTTTTTTCATCAATTTCACTAGTAGTCCACTGTACAAATAATTTTTGGGTATAATATGTCACAGCTCGCTTTATTTTGCTATACTCACTTACCTAAATTAATTATAATTTCCTGCACCTACTATGAAAACTTTTTTTTTTTTCAACAAGAGCAAAAAGAGGCCAATTCTGTGTTCAAGAGTTTTGAAACGCCTTTCTCCGAGTCCTAAACACCAGGACACCGCGGTGCTGAATTGGGCTTTTTCACATCCTTTTCTGTTTGTTTAAACTGCGATTTGTATTTGTTCGTTCAGGTGCAGGAGGAAGTTCGAGGGGAACTTCGCAAAGGAAGGCTCTCTCTCCACGTGCGCACCGAACACAGCGCGCGAGTTCAGCTTTTTTAAACTCTTTATAAAGGAGCATTGCGTAGGTTCTGAAATTTCTAACCGTTACTGACACCAGTGGCCGTTAGAGGAACTGCAGCCAGTCTCATGCTCGTTTTCAGTGCGCACGCTCTTTTTTTTTTTAACTTACGTGGGGTGTCCGTGGGTGTCTGAATTGTGCTGGAGGCTGGTCGCTTCTTTCCATCCGCAGTCCATTTGAAAACACTATTGCCGCTGCTTACTATAATGGCTGGCGTGCCGTACGGTTGTAAGCCCAAGTAGACGAGAACGCGCATGACGTCACATTTTGTGAATTTTCGCGCCAATTCGGGCCGACTCCTCCACACACAATTGAGCCTACAGGCTGATAGCGGCAACCGTGGTGGACAGTCGAGGTGTAATTCTTTTTTTTACATCATGGTTGGCTCATACATACATGTACAAATAAAAACTCTATCTTAAAGATTTTTTTTTAAGTAAAAACCTCCAGATAGCTCCTTTAATGTTTAAATTGGAAAATGGCCAGGCTTAAAAACACATGAAAATGATCATCTTTGGTGACGACACGCAGCAGTGGCCTGTCAACCGTCCTAAACGTCTTTTTAGGCTGGCCTCAGCCAGAGCGTTGAGATCGCCGGGGCCCCCCACTCATCCGTGGGCCCCTATAATCATCACCACCTTTCACCCCACTTGCTACAGCCCTGGTTATATGTATTCCTCTTTTTCTTTTCTTGTGTGTTTTTAGCTTTCACCACTCATTCTGGTGAGATAAAAACAGCCGTTCTCAAGTCAAAACACAAAACACAACCACAGCTGCTATAATGTCTTTATTTCAGCTTGATCTGGCTACCACTACATTGGTATCGACCTCCAGAACATAAAAAAGGAAGAAAATGGCACTCGACTAGAACAATACTGCTACATACAGTACACACATTTATCAAATGGAAACCAATATTCTCTATACACTAAAGTATGTACATCTCTGATAAATTAAACCAATACTGCTTAGATTTAACATGTTGCTTGAAGAATAACTGCTAGAGCGATGGAAACCCAGGAAAGGAAGGAGAACCGCGAGCAGGCACTGGAGCATCCGGAGGACTTCTGACAGTCTTTACTCAGTTTGTGTGTAGGCACATTTATTCATTTTATTAAGTGTTTTATTTGAAGGTCCAAACACTCGATGGCCTCATGCCAACTAAAACCCATATTCTAATAACCGTCCTCTCTGTCTGAGAGGTAGTACCAATGCATGATATCCTGGTAATGGTGATATCCCACAATCCTCAGCTGGCCACCATCTAGTCTTTCAGCTTATGTGTGCAGAACGACACGCTGCAAAAATAAAGAAATCCCTGTGGAGCCGTTTATATCCCACCCTCCCTACAAACTTGGATTTCCCTTGCAAATGATAGAAGCCTCTTGTTTTTTTTTTTACAATTATACACTCAAATAAACCTCTGGGGACTAAAATGCTTGTGCAACAAGAAGAAAAAAATATCCTGTACATATCATCAGCACGAAGGAAATCTTCCTTTTCCGATGCGTGTAGGAGCGTCCGGTTTGGTTTTCCACGTTCTGTCAGACCTGCTGATTTCAGAAGATGCAAGAGTGTGCGTGTGTGCAAGAGACGAGAGGTACAGAAAGAGGACAGAGCGAGAAAGAGCGTGTTTTGGTTAAGCGTGAGGAAAAACGTTCTCTTTGGGGGTTTCAAGGAAGCAGCAGCAAGTAAAAAGCCCACTGACTTCCTTCCACACACACACACACACACACACAAGTACTTGAGCTGAGCAAGAAGACTTTTAAAAAGCGGTGCAAAGTCTAGCAAGGTTTGACCTCGCTGCTCCAGCCTGGTTTCGTTCTGAAGCTGGGGTCGTCCCAGCAGCCCTGAATCGGTAACGACAGCGTCCTGAGCAGCTCTAGTGTCTCTTCATAGAGGAGACCTTCTTCTTCCTCGCCGCCAGCATCTCGTAGAAGGGATCTCTACTGATGGCCGCCCTGGAGACCAGGAGGAGGAACATTATGAGAACTGCCTCTCTTAAAGCTAAAGCTTGTTCAGCTAGGGTTAAAAAACACTTAAAATAAAGTCATAGAATATCCAGAATATCCCTTTAATCAAATCTGTATTTAGAGGAGTAACACTCACTTAATGCTGTTCATCCATTCGTCCTTCTCCTCGGTGGTGGGAGCAGAGATGCGGTAGAACGTGTGGTTTCCTTCAACCACCCGTCCGTCCGCCTCCGTCTTGCAGGCCTTGATCACCTGGTCCTTATTGTCAGGGATGAAGAGCTCAAAGCAGTTCTGAGGAGCACACAATCACACATCTGACCACTGGAGGAGACACCGTGTTAACTGTGCCCAGATAATCAGGAAAATCCTGTCTCTGCAGTTTCAAAATTGCGAGAAGGTTGTTTTACCGGCTTCTTGTCCTCCACTTCACGGATGCTGAGGTTTTCCAGGGGGATGATGCCTCTTGGTTCTTTATCCTACATGAAAAGAGTCAAACGAGTTTCCATGTATCATAATTCACCATTATAAAGAAAGTGTGAATTATATCTCAACGGACTCTTTTATAAGCCCCATCTTAAAAACGTTCAATTAGCAACTATTGCCATCCTCGAACTTCTCGAAGCTTCAAATGAGGCCATACACTTTACATGACGGAGAAGCATTATTTTTAACAGACACAACTAGTTGAAAAAACTGTTAAAAATGCTTTTAATGTTACAATCTATACAAGGCCACATACAAATGAAAAATCCATTCAAATCAACAAATGTTTACGACTTATAATCTTATTTTACTGAAAATCAAGCTGGTAATGGAAAGTGTCAACAAACAAACAAAGAAAAAGACCTAGGTCCCGCAATGCAGCATGCCATGATGTTTCTTCAGTACTTACAGTAGTGTACTCAAAGTAGTAAAGGCAGTTATCTGTGAGAATGAACCAGCGTCTTTTCCAGGTTTTGACACGTCCTCCTGAGGAACAGAAGAGGAACGTTAGTTTCAGTGCATGAGCTGGCAGATGTCACAGATCCGTGCAGCTGAAGACTTGAGCAGCAGAAGAGCAGACAGACAGATGAACAGACGATGAGAGCTCTTCTACAGTGACTCCATGTCCAATAAGACCCAAGCACAGCACCACACCATGCTCCAACACACTGCATCACTCCACCTTCACAGCTATCAGACATCACCTGGTAGCTGCCGTTCCTCTGAACCCAAAACAAAAATACTGTTCCCTATGGAAGCCCGTTTCTGCCGCTGAATAAATACAAGGAAATTGCATCTTTTATCTCACAATTCTGACTTTTTCCAAGTTTATATCTTGCAATTCTCAATTTATAATGTGCAATTTTTACTTTATGACTCGCAATTTCTGAGTTTATAACATGTTATTCTGACTTTATAACTTGCAATTGCGTTAGTCAAAGTTGTGAGAAAGAATTGCGAGATATAAATATTCTGACTTTCTTTTTTTTCCTCACAATTGCGAGTTCATATCTCGCAATTCTGACTTTTTCTCCTCAGAATTGTAAGATATAAAGTGAGTTTTGCAATATATGAACTCGTAATTCTGAGGGAAAAAAGTCATAATTCGGAGTAAAAAAAAAGAAAAGAAAAAGAAAAGAAAAAAAGAATAAAGACAAGAATAAGAGTCAAGATTGCAGCGGGAATGACATTTTTGTAGAACAAAAACCCAGTAATGATATCAAAATCCGGTTTATCAAATAAGATCTGTGATTTACACAAGCTCAAGATATTTGTACATTTTATTTGAAGTCATAAAATATTTCAGTAATGGACCCATGAATATTTTTTTTTTTTTTTTGTGCCTATAGCCCATGCTAGGCTTTTTGGCTTATGTCAGTTGTATTTAAGCTTTGAAATGTTGTTAATTTGTGAAGATTATGATCAATGAGGAAAAAGTATAAGAATCATAAACTTTTGCTGGTCACAGAGCTTATTTTCTGCAATAACCCAAAAGCCATAATAAGGTTTTTTTTCAAGTCAACCAGGATGATCCAAACCACCGGGCTGGCCTACAAAAATACATCAACACTGCAGCACTCTAGCTGATGAATATATAATACCATTAACCTCCCAGTTAACTAACAGACTGTGTTAATAAACTGCTGTGACAAACTCTGACGGCAGGTCAGTGCAGCACCGGTTCAGCTCACAATCTTGGGACCGCGCTCAGTGATCCGAGGATGACCTCTGACCCCTGTGCCACCCTTGTTTCCTCTGCAGGGAAACCTGATCACTGATGCCATCAAACTGAATAAACCAAAACCACTTTCACGGAGTATCAGGGAAGTTGACATCATGCTACAAATACTGTCCTAAGAGTTTTCTTTATTCATTTCATTTATGAAAATAAAACTCTGCTATAAAAGTACAAAGACATTTCTTAAGTTCTTCAAACAAAATGAAGGCTTGTAGGTTTAAATTATTATATTGTGTTATAAGTCAAAACCTAATTAAGTTTTTTTAAAGGTTTTAAAAGAAGTCTCATGCTCAACAAGACTGCATTTATTTGACTTGAAAAATAAATAAAAACACAGTATCATTGTGAAATATTACAATTTAATATTATCAGCAATAATAATCAATAATAACGGAGCAACAAATCAGCATATAGTGCTGTTTTTCTGAAGGATCATGGGACACTGAAGACTGGAGCAGACTGGAAACATAAACAATGTTAAATAAAGCAAGATGGTGACAGGCCTAATCTTATTTAAACGAGTTTTCTATGTAACACAGCAGGACATGTCAATCACCCGAAAGCATTTCAAGCATTTCTGCTAAACAGGAAAAGATCCTCCTGCACTTCAGACTGCTCTTGTATTTGAATCCTGGAGTGAGCGACAAACCAAACACACAGCAGGTGAGAAGTCTCTGAGCAAGCTGATTGGCTGATTGAGTTATCGGCTGTGATTAATGATCACCGGTTGCGCCCGTCCAGAAATGTCTCTCAGAGATTTGTGGAGGGGGGCGTGAAGAGGCCGTGCTGGGCTGCAGAGGAGGCTGTGCTGGGTGATGGATGGGCGTTCAGAGCTCGGATGTGACAACAAAAGGCTCAATCTGTCAATTTCTTTTAGAAATATGTATTATACGTATGCGCTAATCAGAACCAGAACACTTCAGATAGGGTTTTATGTCTGATTCATGAAACCCACCCTCACCCAGCATCCTTAGTGGTGAGTCCGAGCTGACCAAATACACACACACACACAATTTCCTCAGCGCTGCAGTCCAGCAGCACACACACACACACCTATACTTTACATACAGCATGAAGAACAGCAGTCTTTGGTCCAGATGCAGTTTTCTGACTCAGTCTGATCAGACCTGTAAACTCCAGACATTCAGTCAGTAACAGGGATATGACTGAATATCATTTAAGAAGGAACAGTTCAGAGAGAAATTAAAAATTCTGTCATCGTTTTGTTTCAAACCCACACGAGTTCTTCTTCAATAGAACGTGAAGAGGATGTTTAGAAGAATGTCCAAGCTGCTCTGTTCCATATGAATAGAAGTGGGCGGCATGACCAGATTCTTACATCACGATATGAACCACTTCATTTCATGATAACAATATATATCCCAAAAATAGTCATTTTCGCCTAAATAAGGTTATGACAATAAACCAATCGAATTTCACAATACTCGACAACTCACTGCAAAAACTAATAATAGTCTAAGTAAAGTCTTACTGAAGACATTACTGTCAGTAAGGAAACATGAACAAAGAGAACTAATTCTAGTCTAGTCTACCCTTTTCAGGTGCATCTATCAAAAATAAGAAAGGGAATAAAGTAATCAAATGTCTGTTTTTAAAGCATAGTCTTTTCTACATTACTTAAATATACACTGATTCTTATTAAATCTATAAATATTATTCAGTCAAGAGCAGTGAGTGAATTTCTCCTTGTCTTTTGTGGTTTAATTATCATTACTCAGACGGTAGCAGGTGCGTTAGGCTGCTGTCACTTTAAGACACTAAACTGATACACAGGATTCGGTTTCATAGTTGGACGGTTTAAAACCACTTGAATGCTTAAACTGGGATGACTCAAAATATCAGGCAAATGTTAAAACTTGAATTGATTTCAAAGGTTAAACTGTTGGCCTGGCCACAAAAGAGACGATGAGCCAAAACCTCTAATGTTGATAAATTAGATTGCCTACTAAATTATACATGAATCTGAATGGGGACAGATGCTATACTCCTCATGTAAAACACGAGGGCGAGGAAACGATGACTGAATTTTCATTTTTCACTAAGCCTTTAATCTGCTTTTGTTGCTGTTTTCATCAGTGTTTGTTGGGCTCTGTTCAGACTGAGAGGAAGCAGAAAATACTGCAGCTCCCAAAGTGGAAATGACACAGAGAGAACATTTCGAACTCCACAGCAAACAGAGAGAGGTGCTCTTCAATACGGTGGTCACAAAATCAAAAACCAAGCACCCGCCACCACGCAGGCACACGTGGACAGAAATCGCTGATTCAATGAATAAAACGAGCGATCAGACAAACAAACAAATGAAGGAACATGTAAAAACTAGAGTAAACTCATAGAAAGACAAACCCCATGGGAACAAAAATAAACCTATGGTGGCTAATAACAGAAAGAGGGGACAGGAAGCAAGGCTGATCACCAAAAGCACCTGAGAGCGGAGAGATGAGCGATTGTTTGGGAAGAACAGGTGTACATACCTCCTGAGGGAAAGACAACAGCCAAAATCATGGGAACAAACAAACAAACGAGGAAGAAAAGGAAACAAAAACATTAAATTAAATAGGAAATCAGACTCCCCACACGCTGCCTCTCTGATCAAAAGGAAGAACTTGTGTATTTCTTGCTGATGTAAATTACGGAGGACCATTCCAAAATAAAACAGGGGATACAAGTACAAATAATAATTCACACAATTTAACACAGGTGTGTTAGGCTGCTGTCACTTTAAGACCCAATGAAGTCTTTATAATGCTCTAAAACTGTGCTTCTCAGCCAGGAGGCTTTAAATAATTATAAGTGTGTGATTTCTAGACTTGGAAAAGTCACAGAAATTATATATAATATACATATCATGAATAACATTTTTCTAGTAATGCATAAATATATAAGGTGCACTCATAGGTGTGTTTAACGGTATTAATGAAAACGCTGTTTATGGAAAGACTGCAGATTACCGAAGGGTAACTCATTTACATTTATGATTAAATCAGGTTATTAGATTATGAATAGTTTTCTAAAACATTACACATGCAGGCTGCCCATCTGAAGGAGCAGTTTCTCTTGCACCTTTCAAGACAGGACTCGGTTTTCTAACATCCAACTCAATTATGTCTAATTTTAAAAGTATGTCAAAATCTGATGCATGGATGTGTTGTGGAGATCATACGGTAATATGGGCTTTCAGGATGTGTGTGTACATCTCAAACTCAGTCCATGTGTTTGAGCAGGACATCTCTTATTCAAAGCTAAATATATCTGAGAGTAGAGTTGCACTAGGATCACAAAAATCAATACATATTTTGAGTCTAGACCCACTCACCCAGTTTGAGCAGCCAGCCCTCTCGGTCCGGGTTGAAGAAAGTGTGCGTCAAGTCATTGCCGTCATCCTCAGGGATTTTGAAGGGCTCGTTCTTGATGCTATCATATAGATTCTGCCGGAGTCAAAGCAAAATATGAAATGAACGTCACTCGGAGAAAAGCCTGCAACGATAATAAAAACAACAATATAATAATGTGGAGACCAACCCTGAGTAGATCTTCAGGCAGGTCTCCTCCATCATTAATGCCTCTGTTCATGGAGATGAAACGCTCCACTGAGGGCTTGTCCTTTACGTTTGGGTTGTGAAGACTGGTGTTTAACATGATGATGGCGAAGGACAAAATGTAGCATGTGTCTGCGAAAAAAGAAACATTCAGCATCTGATCATAGCATTTTCCAGCACTGAATATGAAGCTATTTAACTATTCCACACTTATACTGTAACTTGCATGAATGCTAATGAGTAGTACAATTGAAACCTTAGGACGATCAAGACATAAACATCTCTATACATTTACTGCAAAGAGAGCAAAGAGAGAACTTGGCTGTAAATATATGTGTGAGGGATTTTAAAATATTACTAGCATTTACACACAATAAACATTTCTGATGCCATTTGCCTGAGTTTCCTTTATGTTGGAAATATAGACTACTGGTAAATGGCATTTCTTTCGAGAAGAGGGCATATGTCCAATTCAATACCTCAAGCCCTCAATTTGTGAGCATTACTGTTAGAAATGCTAGAATGCATGTTTGAACTAAATGGAAACGGCCTGACCTGTGGACTGAAAGACGCCGGGGTTGCACTGGCAGTACCGGGACGCAAACGCCTCCATCATTCTGTCGATCTTCTGGGCCTCACCAGGAAGCCTGAAACTCCAGAGAAACTGCCTGTGTGGAGCCAAACATCACAATGATGTTTAAAACATGCTCTATTCAAAGTGATCAATCCACTGACCAATGAGGTTAAACTACATAAGAATCACAGTAATTACAGAAATCATATACTAGCATTTTTTCCCAGATATATGAAATATTTCAAACAGCAGTTTCTTCTACAGTCCGTTTTACCTGAGAGCCTGAACCAGGTTCAGATCTGTGAACTCATGCAGCTCCACAAAAGCATGAAGGACTTGGATATTGAAGTCATCCCTGTTGAACAATTCGAATATGAGAGCAAGTAGCAGATAACATTTAGCTTTCATCCAAAGCAACTTACAGAGCAACTTATTTATCACACTTACTGAAGCTGGAAAAAAAGCCCAAACTCATGTCGTTTCAGACCCATACTTTATGTTTACCATATATTTATGTGCATTGATAAATACGGTAACACTTCTCTATAGAGAACAATTCTCACTATTAACTAGCTGCTTATCATCATCAATATTGTTCACATATTGTCTGTTTATTAGAAATTATAAAGAACATTCTGCATGATCACAGTCTACATCCCTAATCCCACATCACACCTAAACTTAACAACTACCTTGCTAACTATAAATAAGCAGCAAATTATGAGTCTTTTGAGGCAAAAGTCATAGTCAATGGATTGTTAATGGCAAGGATCGGACCTTAAAATACAATGTGACTAAATATTTCTAAATGATTGAAAACTTAGAGTATTATTATTAAAAATATAGTCTCTTTTCAAGATATTTGCATTAAACTGCTTGATTCATATGGATTACTTTTAAAAATGTCCTTATGAACTTTTTGAAGCTTTTTAGTGTGACTGACTTCCAGTGAAGCGATAGAAATCTCTCAGGTTTTAATTTGTTTTTCAGAAATAAACAGAGGTCTTATGGGTTTGTAATGAGGACAAATAAATGACAGCATTTTCATCTTTGGGTGAACTATCCCTTTAAAGAACAGTTCAAAACCGCCATGAGGAGGTTATTTAAAAGGAGATATTTTTATTACTCTTTCACATGCTATAAGGCTAGGCAAATTGGTCTTATGCTTTAAAATGAAAAGATCTGTGGATCCAAATTCATAGTTCAGTCTCTTGCACAAGAGTTATTCGAGACTAAGTGGATGTGAGATCATTCAGCACTGCACCATTTTTCAAAACCTTGCCATTTAACCTCTACAAGTGGAGGATATGATATCCCTCAAGGGGCTGATGGCGATCTTGTCCTCTCTACACCCTTTCCCAGTGATCAGGTGACAGTGCACTCATGAAACAAAGCACTGCAGACCCCCTCTCTACCAAAGCAGAGACACAATCTCATCTGCTGTCTTACAGAGCAGTGCTCTTGGTTTCCTGACTGAAGCAGAAGAGAAAACAAGGAAGTGGAGGGAATGAAATCCAAGATGAGAGAGAGAGAGAGAAAGAAAAAAAGGGTTATTTCACAGATGTAACCAAAGTGACTAGGTGCTGCCCAGTGAACTAGAATAATACATTTAGTCCAGTTTGAGTCAACATCCCTTAAAAATGAAGAGAGTAATGAGAGTCAGGATAAAAGGGCAATCAAAGACAGATGCAGATGGGATTTACAGAGCAGAGCAGAGAATTTAGCACAAAGACCGGTTGGCAGATATTAGGCTAAACTCATTATTCCACTGATGGTGCATTTAAAGGTGTAGAACCAATCAAATTCTACTTACAAGTTTGAAAGTCAAAATGATTCTGCAATATGCATTTTACTGTTTCTAACACAACAGTGCCATAAACCGATAAAGATACTTATCACAATATATTTTTCAATTAACAGCAGATGCGTTTACTCCGGCGAGAAACGCAAATGTCTTGGTGATTTAGTTAAAGCCAGATGAATGGGTGTTGACGATCTCAACAGCACTAACAAACACAAGAAACACTGTGCCTGAACAATCCCATTAGAAGGCTTTTCCATGGATTTACTGTAGTAAAACTAACTGCACCATGGTACTGTGGCAAAAATACGGAATAACCATTTGGAATTTGATTAATGTAGACATGTATTAAATTTATTAAAGGAGTAATGGTTGTTATAAAGCTATAGCATTTGTATATATATATATATATATATATATATATATATATATATACAATTACCAGAAACCATAATAGTTACACTTTACTATGGTAGTGAGGTGCTGTGTATGGTTTTACCTTTGGTTCTCATGATCTAATTGTGTGATGCTATAGATGACCAATGGTTAATTTGAATGAAAGTAGAGCAGATAACATTTTTTACAGATGTAACTTTTTTTGTTAATGATTGGAAATTGACATTGCCCCATCAAAGCCAGGGAATACAAACCTGTTTCTCTTTTGAGATATGTTAAAAACACAACTAACTGGTTTCTACATCTCTCATTCAGAAGAAATCTATGGAAGCCCGTTTCCGCTACTAAATAAAAAATAAAAATAAAACGAGGTGATTGCAAATTGCGAGTTATATAAATCAAAATTGAGAGATATAAAGTCGCAATTATGATTTTTTTTTTTCTCGTAAATTGTGAGTTTATATCTCGCAATTCTGACTTTATAACACAGCTGCGTGTAATATAGTCAGAACTGCGATTCTGAGAAAATAAACTCAGAATTGTGAGATTAAAAAGTTGCGTTGATTTGTAGATAATGTATCACAATAATTATCGATATCGACTGATATGAAAAATGTTATTGTGATATTTTTTTGGCCATATAGCCCAGCCCTAACAATGAGTAATCTCAATTTTATTGATTCAAATTTTATTTAGCTAGCATTTAATGACAGAATGCAAACACGCAACACCAACCCATCTCTTCTGAGACACTTACCACTGAACAGCTAAATTTTGCATTGGATTTTCAATAGGAATCTGTCTAGTAATTTTGCGTAGGAAGAAAACATTTCCCCACACAGATTTTTCATCATGAACTCCTCGCACTGAGCACAGAATGCTGTTTGGGATGAAGCTGACTTGTGTCTGAACAGTGCTTTGTGTGCATCACTACACTACTGACAGCGGACACAATAGACATTTTAGCCAGTGAAATTTCACTAATCTTAAAGATCTTAAAGAAACAAAGATGGATAGATTGCAGCTACTTGTACTTCTTAGAAGCCTAATTACTTGCATTGGTCAAACGTGCATTTCAGTGAAACAAAATATGCAACATTATTCCTAATTGCACTTGTTGGTATAATACACTAATAATATTATCACTTTAACTACTGGTTTCTGTCTTTGTATTTTCTATTTAGAAGGCCTCAGTGTGAACCGTGCTTTATCTGACCCAATGGCCATGCACTAATAACCACACACTCACCTCTCTCCCAGGTAGTCTCCTATTGCGGTCTTGTTAAGACCTTCACCCTTGTAAAGGAAGCGTGCGATGTCTTCACTGGTGTTCTTCAGAAGGTCATTTTCAATGAGGAACTGGATCCCCTACAAACACACATATATTCAAGGTGTTTAGCCTCTAAAATAAGACAGAATTCATGCAGTGAATATGCTTTAATAGTCTGCTTAAATCACCTTTTTGGGGTCCATGTTGAATTTCTTGCGGCCCATTGCCACCTGTTTGTTCCTCTGCATATTTTTCCTGCAGGGACAATAATGATTTTTATGTAGAAATTCCTGAGGTTAATGCTTTTGTTATGCCCTTTTACGAAATATGTCCCAAGGTTTATTTGATATACACTCCCATCTAAACTTGACCCTCTGACACTTGCTATGTGTACAGTGTTAGAATATCCAGGACTTGTCACAACACGTGTTGCTCTTTAGTTGGTTTTAATGCTTCCATAGCCCTCATTTGGATAAAAGTGTCTGCTTAATGATTATATGTGAATTAAATGCCGACATTGTCCGTAATGGACCCAAAAGTCAAACCAGTACTGCAGAGAATGGAGAAGTCTTGTGGAATCAAAATGGGATTTAGAATTGAAATTGGGTTCTTATTTTGAATCAGTTCCACTTCAATCAGTTCTCTGGAAATTCTCTACAGTGCCTCATTTTATACAATAGTAGATCGTGTAGTTAGATGCTAAGATGCTAGTCAGTGGAAATGAAGTGCGTACAGGAAGTCTGTCAGGAGACACTCACTCACCTCTCCTCTGTGGAACCCAGGTTCTCGATCTCACTGGTCACTTCGGCTATCTCATCTTTCAGACGCTGTGGTGAGAGGACATGAGATAAATGACACACCACTACAGACGTCAATAAATATGAGAAATGAAACAAACAGACTGTGTTAGGAGTTGTGTCGTGAGTGAAACAACCCAAATTACAGTAATCCTGAAACACAGTGTCCTAAAAAGGAAATCTTTCTGTCTTCATCGAAAGTTAAATTCAGCATAGAGCAACACAATCAGCCAATCAAAGTAGGCTTCTCCTACCTTATTGTTTAAACAATACACTTATCTGGAGCACATTTCATTGCGGATGATCTTCTAGAGGAGAGTACTGTGGCAGTCTCTGCATGTGTCCTGTCCCATCTCAATGAGGCCTGACATTAACAGCTCAAATCTCATTCCAGCGGATGAATCGTTTGCTCTAGACTGCTCGGTTTGACATAAATGCCATTAAAGGAGGACAATTGGAGAATGGCCCCAGAGTAAAGACTAGAGGCATCAGAATTGGATTATTTAACCATAGATTAATAGAGTTAGGATTCAGGGCCAAGAGTTTAGTGACGGTCTGGAGCCAGACTGGTCCTGAGGTCACACAGTGAAGAGTTTTCCCTCCCTATATTAATTTTTCCTGTTTAACAGCCAACTGCATGGTGAAATTCGCTCAAGTGTTTGATGTTGTCTGTTTATACAGTATGTCTAAAAAAAATCACTAGTAAGGAAAAAGCTGTTTTTATGGCAGATGGACTATTCTGATGATGTCTTTCATAGTTGTTGAACCTTGGCAGTGTAATTTACTTGGCAGTCAATGGGACAGTCACAAGCCTCTTGGTTTTCAGCCAAAATATCTTAAATTGGGTTCCGAAGATGAATGAAGCTTTTACGGGTTTGGAACGCCATGGGGGTATGTGATTAACGACAAAATTGTCATTTTGGGGTGGAGTATCCCTTTAACATGTAGAAATTTGGTTCAGAAAGGGCAGGAAGGTTTTCGTAATTTTTTAGCTTGGTGTTAACAATTCTGACTTCTTTTCTCATAATTGTGAGATATATACTCAATTTTGACACAAAGACGCAATTCTGACTTTATAACTCACAATTGCGAGTTTATATATCACAATTCTGTGAAAAAAGTCAGAATTGTAAGATAAAAAGTCGTAATAACCTTTTTTTTTCAGTGGCGGAAACGGGCTTCCAAAGTGAACGGGTTGGCCTGCCGAAAATTATACAATCCCATGGAAAACTGAAGGAATTTTAAGTGAGTATGTAGTATATACTGGAGGTCAGTGTCAGAACAGACTGAATCTATTTGATTGTGTCATAGCAGTAGAGCTGAAAGTGATCAGCGTTTAGCCCATGTATGAGTGTCCTTTCCTAAACATTTCCACCCTGTTCCTGTCAGCTTGAGTCATTTCCTCTTTGGACAAACTGTGTTCATAATTAGTGACTTACTGGTCAGATTCTACATCACCACTACTTTTATACCACATCTATTTTTAGATTCCCTAAGTCCTTTAATGCCATCTATGATATAAGATGAAATAATAATATAACTTTTTTTTTTTATTTAAGCAACTTTAATGCAATATGTGAATTTTAAAAGAACGCTTTCAAAGATAAAACGGAGTAAAACATGGGACACCGATTTGTTTTTCTTTTCTCTAACTTGACATAAAAGTGTCATTTTTTGAAGAATTTTGAATTCCAAAATACCGTAATATTGGTATTTATTTAATGTCTTTCAATGCCATTCTGTTATCCATTTAGTAGCTAACAGGGCATTGCTTGCTTCAGCAAATCTGTGATGTGTAAATAAACCTTTAAACAAAGATCAAAAGATATTGAGCTAAACTGAGCGGAGGACAGATGCAGAGGCAACTTACAGTCTCTGAAACATTCAATGCTTCAGTAAGAAGGAAAAACAAACATTACTTTGAAAACAAAAAGCACTTGCAGCTAAAACATTTGGACCCCAGTTCTTCATTACCTGAATGTCATCCAGCAGCTCCTGCTTTCGCCGGCGGATGTTTTCCAGCTCTTTCTGCTCCTCAGGCGTGAGGTCGTCAGGCACTGAGGACAAGACAAAAACACTTCTTTTGTTGTAGTTGTTTTTTTTTTGTCGGCCAAACAACTTGAAATGTTCTAAAAAAATGTCATAGTGCCAATTTTACAAACTAACAGGGGTGACATGATAAAAGATTAGGTGTAAAAAGGACCGTAGACAGAATCGACACAGTAAATTACTCTCTATCCAGACGCCACAGTCCTTTTACAAACTTTCATTCACCAATCACAGCATCCTCCTGTCGCCATGGCAACCCATCACCATTTCAAGATCTGTGAGGGTGCTGATACCCTTCACAGCTCATAACCTTCTTAAATACTCCGTTACACTTGAAATTAAAGGGATCATACATTTAAGTTGAGTTTTCTTACTTTAACACAAACCTCAAAGCTTCCATCACAGTCCACTAAGATTAGGCTATTTAATAAAACTCAACTTTTTTATAATAAAATGCTACGTGTATAATATGGTGCTTAAAACATATAGATTTATGGGAATTATTTATTTCTGTTTAAAAAAAAACAGAAATCTGCTCAGACTGGGTCAACGCTCTCTAAAAACCACATTGGATCAGAAGGAAAGTGTATATGATAATATAATTATGTAGAAAAAAATGACAACTAGTGCAATAAATCAATGAAAGCTGATTTATAAAGAAACTCTTAATTTAACAGTGTAAAACCCCTTTTAAGTTCTCTGAATCTGAGGGAGAGATATGTTGAACCACTTCACACACATCCTGCTGTAGACTGGCTCCTGTACTGAGTCTGATGCTGTTTGATGATGGAAAACCCCTTAAAAAACATGCAAGTTACAAACACAGTGACATCAAAGTTCAGCTTTCTTCAACAATGAACAATGAAATGAGGTGAAGAGAGAGCTCAGTGTTTGCTTTTCTCAAAAAACCCACATGAGGAGCATACATTCTCTGTAATGAGTTCTCCCACAGGTTCTTTCTTCTTTCCCCTCACTGCCTAAACATCTTGTTCATGGAGTTTTTTCCTTGGTACAGTCGCCTCGGACTTGCTCAATAAGGGCTGTAAGATATAAATGCATGATTTCCTGTAATGATTTCTCCCAAAAAAAATAATGTTTTGTATAAAGCGCTATTTAAATACAAATGACATTAAGAGCGACATAGCACAGCCTATCAAGCTGCCGCTCAAAACTGATAAATGAGTCAAATCTCTACATTTTTAGGGCAGCAGGATCAGATCAGGTCTCAAATGGAGTAATTTCAGTGCAACAGTTAGGCTGTTCACCAGAATCACCCACACATGCTTCAACATCCCACACACATGAACCCACACAAGAGTCACACACAAACCAGTCATCGCTCTCTTTCTAACCCTATCCACCTCATTTTTCAGTGCAGAAGTGAGACATTTTCTGTAAAAGATTTAAATTGTTTAGTCAGATGAATAATAAACGGCAGTAAATGGTAGAATTATTGGGGCTTCAATTAAATGTGTTTATGATTAGGATAATTAATCAAACATAACATGAAAAGAAAAACCAGTATGCAATATAAAGCAGATATTGTACAGATAAAATAACTTGACACCACAATCTCGGGTACTAACTGCTACACCTGTGAATAGTTATGCTCTTCCCTGTGTCTATATTAATAAAAACTGCATGTTGAAGGCCATAAAAGGGCGATTATTCTAGGGCTGGGGTGATAAATCGATGCAGAATCGATTCGTGGAATGAACAGGATTTTTGTGGAGGAAAATTATTGAATCCACTGTAGGGTCCTGTCAGGCCTAACTTTTAAGGCCCGATTACAACTCTAATGCCAATAAATAAGAAATATTGCTGACTTATTTGGCGTTGAAAAAGGAAACGTCTTTTTTTTTAGACATGGAAAATTGATTTTACAATCGATTCAATGAACACTTATGTCTTAAAAATCAAAAATGCTTTTTTCACAAAAGTGACAGCCCTACCAATTATAATATTTCATAAATGTACATATTTATTGAACATTGGTGTATTTGGTATCATTGCTTTTTTGTAGCCAATGTTTAATATATAACCAATTTTATTAAATGCCAGATAAATATTGGTCTGTTTTAGGAAAATATAATGAAAAGCACATTATGTCATAAAACGAACCTTATAGGAACACACTGTATATTCTCAGATGTGCTCTAAACAGTGATTAGGTATGAAAATAAATAAAAGGTTCATATTCAAACAAAACCAAATTGTCTCCAACTGATAACAGAACGTACAGATTCAAAGAGACAAAACCAGCATCTCTCAACTCATGTCTCACAAGCCTACGTTCTGGATTTTTGAAACCGTTCAGTTGATTTGATCAGGGTATTCGCTAGAACATGCTCTTCTGCTTATTCACTGACCTCATTTATCATGGGCCTTTGCTGACATACTTAGTGAGCATGATCACATCCCTCCTCTGAGTCCTGTTGCTGAGAGCAGCATGAGCTTTTATTGACCCGTTTCTGTAGTCCTTATTTAAGGCATGAAGTGTGAAGAGTGTTTTGCTCCGATTAGTCGCTAAAGCTGCTCGGCAGTAGTTCAGAGTGAATGGAAGGGTGGAGCAGAGGCACCATAACCCAGCAAAGAAAAGCCACAATTACCAAGAGCCTCTTGACATAAACAAGCCCTTGAAGACCCAGTCCAATTTCCATGTTGTCAGAATTGGCACACATTTATTTTCCATTCAGAACCACTGGAGAACTCTCCTCTCAAAGTCAGGAAATAAATCCTGGAGGATCTCCTTTCTTGGATCTAACCCAGTTTAGTGTGTGCCTATGGGAGCCCCAGGCACCACTTGGAGAACAAAAATGCATATACCATCTCTCCCATCAAGAGCTCATGAGATTTGAACGTTATATGTAATAAATGAGATGCAAAGAAATTGCAAAAACATACATCCTCACAAAGTGATTCTGAGCTCTGTCTTTATTCCTGATCATTGCAGGAATACATGACCTGCAGTACCATAATTATATTGCTAAGGCAACATACAGCAGGATAAATGAAAGTAGATGCTGACAGACATTTGTCTCAGGGTCTGGAGCAAGGACAGTGAAATTTGTTTCAGCAACTGGGCATGGGATCCATGTCCAATACACATGGATCCAACCTGGAAGTGGTGTAGAATGGTGACTAAAGCTCAGTTCCAGAAAGTAGAAGGTACAGAAGTCAACAACGAACAGGACACAAGCTCTCACTCCCTCAGCACTACTTTTGATAACACAAGGCAGACCATTCCTACAAGTGGGAAGTAAATCACTGTGAAAGAATGTGGTGAAGGACAGGATGATGGCTCAGTTGGTAGAATTGTAAATTTACAACAAGAAGGTCTCTGGTTCGAATCCCTGCTGAACCAGGACTTCTTTCTGTGTGGAGTTTGCTTGGGTTTTCTCCTGGTGCCCTTGGATTTCCTCAAAGATATTATAACCTTGTGATGGACAAGGTGCTTCCCTGTCTAAAGCCTGAGAGCATCCCTGCAATATAGTACAAGTGGTTTGGAAAATGAATGGATGGAATAAATGGTAATTGACTACTTATATTTACTGACTAAGTGGAATACTGAAGTGTTGGCTCATTGCTCACTCCTTGTGGGCACCAGAACTCTACCAGGGCTCAACCTTCACCGCCACACCTCAACTTGCTACATTGTTGTTAAACAGACCTTTCCATAGTCTCTGTATTCATCCATCATTACTTTCTTCTCTCGAAACAATCTTATCTCTCAAATACAGCTGATTCCCTGCATAGCGTCTTCAGTAGAAGATCTTCCGTATCCAGATCAGATGGTCACTGCAGTACGTATCCAGACCAGATGGTGGATCAGCATCTAGAGAGGACCGCTACAGCCTTGAATATCAGCGGAGACCAGGACAACTCGATGAGCCCCCGAGGGAGATTCCCTGTGAAGACCTTGTTGGCCATTGGCTCAAGACATTAAGAACCAGATGAGTCAATCTGACGTGCATTGCAGCCTGGAATAAAACCACACCATGCTGGTTTTGTCTGGCCAAAGGAGAACTGGCCCCTCAACTGAACCTGGTTTCTCCCACGTTTTTTGTTTTGTTTTTTGTTCTGTCACCGATGGAGTTTTGTGTCCTTTTGTGTCGCCTTTAGCTTGCTTAGTTGGGGATGCTTAATTTTTGGCAACATTGTTGACTTGACTGCACGCACAGACACTATTGGAAGAGAACTGAGCTGCACGATGAAATCAATTAATCAACAATGAACTGACTTTAACTGATAAACTGACTGTTTTCTATTGTCTTCTTGCAATATCAGCACACGTTTTTCCGGTTTTACACTCTAAAGCTGCTTTGAAACAATCTGTATTGTATAAAGCACTATATGAATAGATGAAGGTGAGTAGACCCTCTATCTGCCTGGTTTTCTAAGTCTCTGTAAAGAGGCCGTTGTCCTGCCAGCCTGTAAATATTTACTTATAAAACCTGTTCATCAGCCAAAGAAACATCTCTGTTTCCTTATTTTTATTTGCAAATATGGTGTATTAGGTTTGTCTGAATAAGAATTTCTTTCCAATCTAGGTCCCTTTAAAAATTTACTATTGAGTCCAAACTGTGAAACATGGCACTGGCAAAGGTACTGACACATTCCTGATCTCTGGTAAGGTGATCCTAAGAGACTGAAGTACTGAAAAACACAATCAATGCATGTATAGGGTCATTGTTCAAGCCACTGGACTGAAAAATACAGAGTACAGCATTTCCAAGCGCCGTGTGGGACTGCTTGGCAGAAGAACACAGAAGCAGTGGGCAGATCATCGATCACTGAACTCCATAAAGCCATTAGTACAACTATCCTCTGGATTAGAGACAATGCCTTACTTCATAGGGCTTTTCTGCCCGATTTTGGTAACAACTGAGGTTGTTTCAGAAGTTACTTGAAAAACTCACCTGCAATAATAAACATTCTCATAAAGCCTGCAATCAAATACAGCTTAACAGCGTATCATAGTATCATCCCAGGCTCCAGACAACCTCCTATTTTCTGTCCTTACATTCATCTGAACAAGAACAAGTTAAATTAGTGCTCATACAACTCATCGCAGACATGCAATAACACTTGGTCAGCCAGTGACTGCTAGATGCAGCAGGAATGGAACAGATTACTGTGATTAGAAGCCATGTGCCATTAACCTCACATGCTCAACAGAAACTAATGAGTCCACAAATGATCCTTCTGCATGCAATCAAAATGCTCAATTTGTAAGTCAGTACATTTTACAGACACTTACATGGCATACTTGAAGCATCAGAAGTGCAAAAACCTAAACACTTCAAGTTTTAAAGCCAACTGACCTGAATCTGCGATGTTTAGTGAAATCAATCAGTTTTTCTGATATCCGTCCACTTCTGTTCACTCATCAAAACTCTCTCTTCTTCTTCATTTTCCAAAATAGCAGCCAAACTACAGATCACTTCAAACCAGATTACATATCCTTGTAAGAAGTGGCAGCTGAGTGTTCAGTATGGCAGACGTTGGCAACATCAAACCGAGAAACAGGAAGACACGTTTCACATACTGCTGAAGTGGAGCCGGTCCTCTCCATCCCACACTCTGTCTGTCTCGCTCTCCTGCCTCCTCCCTCAGACATCATGCCATCACAAACAAGGAAGCCCCATCTAGCGGTCATTCTCGGCTCTTTCTTAATCCTAATTCGTTCACCCAATTTTTTTAGATCCCTGCCCACAGCAGGGATCCCGTTACTTGGCTCAAGTTATATTAGTATCAGCCAAAAGGAGAGAGAACTATTTTTATTTTATTTTTTGGTCTATAATCACAAATACTCAGCCTGATCCCCATTACACATTATTCTGTAAAAGAAACTCTGAGAAATACAAACTGACCAACCACAGTTTGCTTGATTTATGTGTATCATGCACTTGCTATTAAAGTCCCTTGAATACTCTAATATTTTGCAAAGCCGCATTAATTTAGAGACACGTTATCTTGGTGTGTGGTACTTGTGTTCATATGACTACAGCAAACAGAGGAGGAAATGTCATCAGTCTCACTCAGGCCAATGAGTCACATTTACGTCACTTCTGCACTCGCACACAGCCTATTTGTAGCATAAATGTAATATTGCTGTAGCTCAAACAAGTTAATAGTAAGTTCCCTTACTCTACACTGTGAAAAACTATAACAGATCTTAATGGAACAATACTTTTACAGTAAAATACTGGTAATTTTACAATTTTTGCAAATAAAAAAATAACTGGTCATTTTACAATATCTTTTCTCGTATTAGTTTTGCACAATAAGGTTATATGGCCCCATGAAATCAGTAAAAAAAATATGTACTTTATAAAAATGTACTTTTTCTGGATTCCTTTTCAAATGGTTAAACTTTTATTAATCATAAAGCATGTCTAATTAATTAAAATCATGAAACTTATCCCATTTAAAATCAATGTATTAAAAGTTTAACAAAAATGCCAAAATTAGCCTACATGTTTAGGGCCCTATGAACTTTTTTTTTTTTTTCTCCTCACCTTCGGTTTTATTTCTGTATAATTATATGAATGCATAAAAACATATGAAGATACACATAAAAGATAATTACAACAGAAATTCTGGCTTGTGTATTTAATTTTTTCTGGTTATCAGATAAAGGCATAAAACATTAATTTAATTAATATTTTAATTAAAAGAGCTCCAAGTGATCCCAGCCGAGGAATAAGGGTCTTATTTCTATACTTTTAACCACAAAAATGCATATCTTGCACTAGCTTCGCGATGCATGTCTGCAAATTCCCGCATTACATAATCCCGTTTGGAAAGGACACGCGTGGTTATCTCTTCATCTGTGTACTCCAGGTTCAGAAATGTAGGGTATAAGGCAAAAAAACTCTCATTTTTCCCCCAACTTCATCAAAACAATAAACAATAAAATATATATAATTTTTATTTTATTTTATGGGCATTTAACTTTCTTTGCACATTCACTTTATAAACACTAGGTGGGTACTTCTAACTACATCCTTTCTGACGTGACTACCTACAGGGGTAAAGTTGAGCCAGTGTAAGACGAGCATTTGTGGTTGAAAAGTATCAAAATATTTATTTTATTTTTTATTTAAAGAAAATGACTTTCACTAGATAATAACCTTATTCCACAGCTGGAATCGTTTCAAACCCTTTGAAGCTCAAGAAGCTCCTGAAAAAAATTAATTTCTTTGCGACTGAAGAAAGAAAGTCGTGAACATTTCGGATGAGAAGGGCGTGAGTAAATTATCAGGAAATTTTTATTCTAGAAGAGAACTAATCCTGTAATAACAGTATGATCAACATGACAGCTCATGGCAGCAATAAGATCATCTTTTAAATGTGTTTTCCTTGAATCCACCAGCATCGGTGTGTCCCGAGATGGTCTTAAATCAGTGGAGGGAAGAGATGACACGTTTCTGTGTCATACACACTCCTTCAATCCATCACAACTCACAAGCACGAGGGAAAGCCAGGAAATCAATGCAGCAGGCATAAGCCAAAAATAACACGAACAATAATAACAGGCTGTTTGGAGCTCTGTATGAGGAACGCAGACTGATTTATTTTAATCATTGGCCTAGTTAAACAATCATGAGGCACCGGTGGATTTAGCTGCAGATCTGATGTGTGATCTGTGAGGAGGAGCCCAGAGCAGACGGGCCTCTGTGCTGAGCAAACATCCTGAAGCTCTGCAGAGTAAACATCCTGCCGTTCATGAGGACAAATGAAAGCATACAGGAGAAATCTCATGAGCAATCACCACATATATATGAATATAGACCGTGCATGACACAGCCATTCTCACTGACCAAGTTTCTAATAGTGGCAAACTTTTCTTAATATTAAATCATTTCATTTAAATTTAAAGGGATAGTTCACCCATAAATGAAAAGTATGTCAAACATGTCAACGCTGGGAGTTAGCAGTGGCTTCCTGGTCCACAACCACTTTCACTGCGTGGAGAAAAGCAGAACGAACATTCAGGCCAAAGTGAACCAGTGCGATTCAGGTATGGTTTTTGTGCAGGCCGGTTAAACTGGTAATGGAGCACCTGCCCCACTGAACAAAACAGTTAAACCATTGTCTGACAGAATACCAAATCTCTTTCTGTACCCAAACAAATGCCTTTTAACAAAAAACACAATCTGAAAGTTTAAAAGTGCTATTACATGCATTATAATCACAGACAATGGCAAACTTTTATAAAAAAACAAAAAAAAACACAAAAGATGATATTTTGAAGAATGTGGGTAACCAAACAGTTGCTAATCCCCAATGACTTTGATAACCGGGAAAAAAATACAATGGAAGTCACTGGTGACCAGCAACTATTTGGTTACCCACATCCTTCAAAATAACTTTTATTTTCAACAGAAGAAAGACACTCATTCAGGTTTTAAACAACTTGAACTTGAACTAGGTTATTCCTTTAATGTAAAAAAAAATCAACAAAACACAAAGAGAAAAATCCCTCACTGCTCTTGACTGAAGAACTTTAATACAGCTGCTTTAATAAGAATCCATCTATAATTTATACAGTGAAGTGTAGCTACATATTGTTTTATTTTTATCTGAAGTCATTCAATTTCTTGAACGCCAAAAACACCTACCATACCTTAAAATTAAAGCAGTGATTGTTTTATTTGTATATTAGATGCATTTGTTATACGTATCTTTGTTCTTATATTTTAATAACAAATATAAAACAATGACATAGATTTGTATCTTCACCCATTTTTAAGATTTTGGCCTAAATGTCTACAATTCTTTTTTATTTAATATTTTGTTACCTTTTAAGTGTTTTTTTAAATAGGGAAATTAGTTATGCTGTGCTGGTCAGACACCTTGCAAACTAGTAAAACCAACATGACAAAGAATCATGAAAAAAAAAAAAAAAAACTCTGCTCAGTTACTGGGATTTTCACGCACAACCATTTCTAGGGTTTACAAAGAATGGTGTGAAAAGGGAAAACATCCAGTATGCGGCAGTCCTGCGGGCGAAAATGCCTTGTTGATGCTAGAGGTCAGAGGAGAATGGGCCGACTGATTCAAGCTGATAGAAGAGCAACTTTGACTGAAATAACCACTCGTTACAACCGAGGTATGAGGCGGATGGACTACAACAGCAGAAGACCCCACCGGGTACAACTCATCTCCACTACAAACAGGAAAAAGAGGCTACAATTTGCACGAGCTCACCAAAATTGGACAGTTGAAGACTTGGAGTCTCGATTTCTGTTGAGACATTCAGATGGTAGAGTCAGAATTTGGCGTAAACAGAATGAGAACATGGATCCATCATGCCTTGTTACCACTGTGCAGGCTGATGGTGGTGGTGTAATGGTGTGGGGGATGTTTTCTTGGCACACTTTAGGCCCCTTAGTGCCAATTGGGCATCGTTTAAATGCCATGGCCTACCTGAGCATTGTTTCTGACCATGACCACCATGTACCCATCCTCTGATGGCTACTTCCAGCAGGATAATACACCATGTCACAAAGCTCGAATCATTTCAGATTGGTTTCTTGAACATGACAATGAGTTCACTGTACTAAAATGGCCCCACAGTCATCAGATCTCGACCCAATAGAGCATCTTTGGGATGTGGTGGAACGGGAGCTTCGTGCCCTGGATGTGCATCCCACAAATCTCCATCAACTGAAAGATGCTATCCTATCAATATGGGCCAACATTTCTAAAGAATGCTTTCAGCACCTTGTTGAATCAATGCCACGTAGAGTTAAGGCAGTTCTGAAGGCGAAAGGGGGTCACACACAGTATTAGTATGGTGTTCCTAATAATCCGTTAGGTGAGTGTATATATATAATATATATATATATATATATGCCATATCGATCACCTGTAATTACAAGTGTATTTTCTGTGAGTGAAGTTAGATCAATGTAAAAGAGATGTTTTGTTTTAGTTTTGCAATGCTTGCCCTCAGACTTCTACTGAAACTGCAAACACAATATTTGCTGGAATTTCTGAACTGAGGGATGAATGGTTGAAATGACTTCCTGTGATAGTCAGCAGCATATCACAGTTGCTGTCCATAGCTTAAATGTGCCAATAAAAACATCTATATATTGATGGAGACAACACAGACACACAGTCAACATCCCAGATGAAAGGAAGTCACGTGACCACAGCGGTCACATAGATGATCAACAGTGCACACACAGGAAACGGAGCAGAGAGAAGGGAAACAAATCATTATGTTTGCATTTTACACTGCAGCTCAACTAACTGAAGCCAAATGCTAATAATATTAATCTGCACTGCACTTTCCCATGATCTCATGCACCAAGTTTTAAAGGGTAGCGAGATGAAGGCTTCAGTTTAAGGTGTCATTTCCTGTCAAGTCTCTTTCTCAGGTGGCGGTTTAGACAGCACACACCCTTACTATGGGAAAGAGCACTAACAAAACTTATTTTCAACAACCAGCCAATAGCAATATGTAATTACAAGTATACAAATTCATGGAAATATGTTATTCACTCTTGGAATCTGATATATAAATCTGGATATACAATAATTTATGATCTGTTAACCAATATATTTCCAATATGATCACCAATCAATATTTCATGTACATTTGTTTATTAATTTGGAAAGTAGATACAGTGAGTCCTGGCATGAAGTTGAGTTACATGTATATTTATTCATTTAGCAGTAATTATAATTATATAACAGTAATCATTTCTTGCAATGATATATTAGTAATTACCCCACGTGCTTTGGAATCAAAGGTAATTTCATGGAAGCTTTAAAAACTGAAAACTTCCATGTTTATAAGTTTACAAACTTATATGGATTTGATATCGTTTTGAAGGCTCAATTCTGTTGAAATCTTTGAAATGTGAGACACTTTGTAGCAAGTAAACAATGTAAAAGTAAACTAGGGATGCACCGAAATGAAAATTCTTGGCCAAAATTGAACAAAATTAAACACTGGGCCAAATACCGAACACGGCTGTTAACATTTTCCCCCTTGTAGGCTTATTTTGCCTTATTTTTCACCATTGCATTAATTAAATTCCCCAAAATGTGCTTTTTACCATTTTGTCCTGCTTTTCAAATAAAAAAAATCAATTACAAAACAACAATTTAATAATCTTTACTTAACACTGAACATTTTCGTTTTACATTCTAACAGACATTATACCAACAAAACTCAATTAAACTTAAAATTTATAATAAGTAAAATTATATTTTTGTCCATTTTTGAGCCGTGAATCAGGCATGTATTTTTACTGTCCACATAAAGAAACCCGCAGAAATATATCAGTGCTTCTTTTTGTTGACAACAGCATGCAAATTTATAAATCTAATTCTCATTACGAATTAGGGAAGTCTGTTTGTCGCATGCATCACATTGTCACGTGCCTTTAAAAATTCATCTCACGACAGTGCCTATAAATAGTACGCCAAATTAAAATTAAAACTTGTGGGTTTTATACCCAAAAATAGACTTTGGCGTGTTTATGCTACATGAAGGGCAGGATTAGGGTTGTGGGGTAGATGCGTATCATGTGTACTCGTACCACATACCATATGCACATTAACAGGTTCTGTATTATATGAAAACTGCTTATTATATGCACACCAAAGTCCATTTTTGCACATCAATACCATGAGTGTGTGCCTCTATTTGATCGCTTTAGTCATTGTTCAGTACATATTATTCGCCCTTTTCACTTATTCGGATGAACACCGAAAGAGATTGTTTTGCTATTTTTGGACGAATAACTTCAGTTGCCGAATATTCGATGCATCCCTACAAGAACCTCTTGAGCAGAGCTGTATGTTGTGCTTTGTGCAGGAGCCAAATGTATTCTGTTTGAGATGGTTTCTACCTCTGTGGATAGTTCTTGGCCATAATACTTGCAAAGTGAAGAATATTTTACATCGATACTCGATAGTCAAAATCCTGGCTATGTCAGCTATCAGCTTTCTCCTTGAAAACATCCCAACCCCCTCGCTGACCCCAGACAGCTGAGGCACATTCCTCACCATCACACAATATACTGTTGAACATGAGGAGACTTCAGAACTCAGTTCATGTGTTCAGTGGTATGCAGAAGATAAGAGTCTGGACAAGTTGCTGCCTGCTCAAGTCTCACTAGGAAGACAGACGAATTAAACATTACAGCTGAACGTTCAGGACAAGGCAGAAGAGTCCGGACTAGTTCAGGTACAGAGGCGAAAACACAAACTAACTCATCAGGAATTTCTAGCAAAGGTTACAGAAAGCATTTGAACCCAGGCATTAGCACATATTTTTAAACAAGAGGATCATGGAACAATAAAACACATTCATCCTCGTCAAAACCAGTGAGGCCTTTTCATTCACAATGAATAATTCATAACATAACTACATACTCAATGAAGTAAATATGATTGACAGGTCACATAAAGGACTAGTTGTCAACAGAAACCCTGTGTAACAACCTGACAGCATCACTACACTCATTCTGCATAAAAAATAAAATAAAATGTTTTACTACCGTCAAAAAAAACAGACAAACCAAAAAATGTATGATGGTTTTTAATCATGAGCATGTTAACTAAAGTTCAGTATTTGCCATTTTGTCAAAATTTGTCAGAACGTGACGCATGAGAACCGTGAGACTATAATATTTATTTGTATTTATTTATTTATTTAAAGTTTTTTTGTTTCCAACTAAATTAAAATAAAAACATATACTTAAAAAAATAACACACATTAACACCAACTTCTAAAGAGTCAAAGTGTTGTATATAGTGAAGCACGTGTCAACTGATCTGAACGTATCTCAAAACTCACACTCGACATTGATAAACGCAAAGCACATTTTAAGCACATTTTATTTTGAAGAGTAAGTTTGGCAAGAGTAACAGCTGCCGATCGATCGTCACTCACCGACACCGTCTTCAGATTTCAGCACCATCGCGCGCTCTTTAGTCCCGTGATACCGTAAACAAATCAACAACGAAGCTCAAAATATCTCGGTTTACAACTACAAGTCAACTTTAACGTCAACTTTCGAGAACAGAATCGGGTATTTTACATAACAGTGGAGACCGGAAGGATTGCGGTTGAGCAAGAGTGTTCGTCCGTGAACGGGGGCGTGTCTTTAACCGTGACCGGCCAATCCCGAGCGACTCAACCGCTTCCGACACGGGCCGTGTCTCTCTCTCTCTCTCTCTCTCACTCACTCACTCACTCACTCCTACTGGCGCCCAGTGTATGATAAAGCGCGTGAACAGGACCTGACTTCATTACATTACCATGAATGCATCCGATATAAAGCTTTTATTTGTAAACATGACACATTAAGGCTAGTTTAAACAACTAAATGTTACATCATTTGGCTCACTTGGACACCAACAGCTTGTGTTGTCCTAGAAAACCCCAGAAACAAAACTACATTGATGGATTAATTTACAGCAACAGACAACTTTCTCAAACCAAAAATGCCTGATAATGTTTTAATTTGTACTAAAACTGTCTGTAATATGGCTTATTAAAATCATCAGTCTACAGAACATACACAAAACAATGCTCTGGTTTATTAACAACCGCTGAATGTTAATACACCTTTACACTGATCCCTTTTTTATTCATTATTTACAGAAACCAGTCGCTATGTCATTTCTAAAGTTACTACTGTATTCTGTACACCCAAAACAGTAATTTAGCAGATTCACTCCCAGCTTTGCAGTGTATGAGTGTACATAGCTAGCATATGATTTCTCATAAACTCCTCATGACAGACTAAATTAAACTCACGCCTGATTGTGACAAAACATTTTCTTCATTAAGCACAAAAAATACTTTGAAGGGACTTGGGATCTTCAGACTGGGAGCTGTCTAGGTAGGGAGCCTACTAGGGTTTGAGACAAAGCCACAGTATAGAGTTTCTCCATCCACACCCTGTGCTGGCTGTGTGTGTGTGTGTGTGTGTGTGTGTGTGTGTGTGTGTGTGTGTGTGTGTGTGTGTGTGTGTGTGTGTGTGTGTGTGTGTGTGTGTGTGTGTGTGTGGGAGGGAGACTAAATGACGAACGCAGACAGAGAACAGCCCTGAATGTGTGTGTGTGTGTGTGTGTGTGTGTGTGTGTGTGTGTGTGTGTGTGTGTGTGTGAGGGAGACTAAATGACGAACGCAGACAGAGAACAGCCCTGAATGTGTGTGTGTGTGTGTGTGGCCCTGAGCCGAGAGCAATGTCAGACAGACACCACATGATCAGCTACTCAAACAATTAAGTGTACAAGGGTACATTGAGCAGAATGATCCCTTTTTGTATGTGTTTAATTGTCGTACATGTATGTAGCGTTACAGATGTGCATATGGCCATACAGTTGCACATTTCTCCCTATAAGCTAAATTCAATGAAGTTCATATGAATTTGATTCATCATGCTAATAAAAGAAGGGTGTGCACTACTAAACTGGAAGATTGGGTATAGTGAAAACGGTTGTTAAACACTTAACAATGTTGTGGAGGACACACCACACCTGCTGTTTGTTTAAGCATGGGTTGCCACATATTATATAACCTATAATTGGAAACGTGATTTGTTTTTTCTTGTTTATTGTAATACAGTTACATACTTCTAGCCATTGTGATGAGTGCACACATTAGTGTGCTAAATAAGCTTGTTGCCACGGCTACCTATTTGAGATAAAATCAAAAGCCTTAGTAGACAGACACTCATGCATGTTGAGATAAGTATGTTGTTGCACAATAAATAAAGACGTAATAATGACGGAGGGGAGCTCTTTAGCCGAAGTGCTTTCTGGAACAGAAAAAAAGGAAGAGGAAAAGCCTCCGTTTTAGTGAGTATTCACTTTACTTATTATGGAAATAATAGGCATACTTTTAAATAACTTCGGCCTACGCAAGTGCAAATTAAATGAAAATGTAGTATAGTTTACATTTATATGAAATGCCATTATCTGAATTTTATTTTAACCAACTTAAGCAGGACTAATGTCATTGAATAAAAGGCTACTGTTACTGTAAATGTACCAATAGGCATTCATGGCAAACTAAAATATGCTTTAAATGTCATTTCTATTGAAACTTGTGTTTAATGTAATGAAATATATTTGTAATTCCACATTTTAAATGAAGTTACAATTTAGTAAATTTTAAATGTATTACATTTAAATGTAATATAAAATAACATACTGCAGTTCAATAATATCCAAGTGTTTTACATGTGCTTTAGGATGTTAGTCAATTTAAGATTATTAAAATATAATCATTTAAAATCTGTGTTAAAGCACAGTACATGTGCACATTTAATGCAGTCAAGCACACTTCCTTTTCACAAGGACTAGAGCTCATTCCTGTCCAGTTAAACAAATATCCCGGCTGTGTCCCAGTCTAACAGTACTGCATGTGAAGAACGCCTTCTGAGTGCGTCTGCTACACAGAAACAAGACATCTTTGTTTTTAGATGCCAGGTCAGTTTTACAAAAAGTGAATTTTTAAACTAATATGCAATAAAGAACTATGCAGTCCATTCAACATGCAAATTAGATGTCTGGATGTGTGGGCTGGAAATCTGATGTTTATGTAAATATTATCTAAAGTCAAATTGACGTAGGATTTGTTGCTAAGGTTGCCGCGCACACTGCTATTGTGTAAAATGCATGTGCTGTAAATACCAGTTTCTGTGTAAAATTCAGCCTGATCTCACGGCAATTGGTACATATTTAAGAGGTGGCAAATTTATGCTAAATCGTATGTATTTTAAGAGTTGCACAATTCGTATGAATTTGTACGAATGACCTACACCTAACCCCGCCCCTAAACCTACGCATCACTGGGGTCTAGACAAATCATACAGAATCGTATGAGTGCAGTACGAATTCATACGGATTAGCCACCTTGTAAAATACATACAAATTGGTCGTGAGATAGCTTTGGTAAAATTCCACATTTTCTGAAGAAAAGAGAAATCGAGTTAGGTTCCTCCTTCAAAGTCTGTGATGTGTCTTGACTCGTTTTATCGTTCATCTTCATTCTCAGCAAAGTATAGCACACCTCTCCTCAACAAGCCATATGATCATTCAAACCAACTCTTAAGTCAACTCTTAGGTTAAAGGTTTGTGCAAATGCTATAGCAAACTATTTTAAAAACAAACCAGGTCTGCGTGTTCTGAAATCTGCAGGATTCTGCTACTCGACCGGATCCATGCTCTCAGATGGCTTTGTAAATGTGATTGTTGGCTTGTTATCATAGCGGCATTTGTGGAATGTTGTTTTTCCTTGTATTGTTTCTCAAGGCAGTGTCGGGAACAGTGGAATGACGCTGTGGGAACAAGGACCAGCTAGTTTAAGCTAGTCCTTGATTGGCAGCTAGTTGTTTAGGATTAGCTCATAACCAGCTCTAACCAGATGACACGCTTCAAAACATACCTTACCAGCATATGCTGTTTTTTTTTCTTTTTTTAACAGATCGAACCCTGCATTAACCTACTGCATGTGCCAGCGCAACAGACACCCATTAGAAAACATAAACAGGCAACCATAAGAATTTGATTTTGTTTTGTAAAATTGCATTTAAAAAGATTGTCCATAGACTTACTGTACAGTACACTTGAAAAGAGCAAAAGCTTGTCAGAAATGTAAGTATTTAAGACAGTACTGGTCAGTAATGTTTTTAAAAATCCTTAACAAACTTGCCACAGTGAAGCCAGGTGACTGGAATGGAGAGGATGAAAACTGTCAGAAAGCCCAACAGGTAAGTCATTGCCATTGGTTTTCAAGTGCGAATACAAACGTTTAATTAAATATTATCTGAATAGAATGCACTGACAGACCAAAATCAGCTTGAAGGGAAATGCATTGAGTGACCTCTGTTGGCTCTTACTGGGAACTTACAGCACAGCACATAAAGAGAGAGGCTTTCAGGAGGAGCTTGCCATGAAACTACAGAAACAGAGACTGAAACACAGGTACTGCTAGTCATTGGGTGATTGTTTATTCTCATGATGTTTCAAACACATATGCTGTCACTTTCCAAGAAACACTGATAGAGATGTTTTCCTCTCTACTGGCTCCTCCTGGCGGCTGTCAAACTTCCCAAATCACTAGAAGTAGTCACAGAAAAATAACAGCAAAAAAGGCATTGTTATAATAATAGAAAATTCTCCTGCTTATTCCAACTGTTTTGCTCATGTGTTTTGTAGCCCATTTTATATTGTGCATTTGTAGGGCCGAATTAAATTATCTTAAGCAGACTCAAGGGAAAGACTAATTCAAGGACAACATGTATCAAATAATATATTTTACGCCATATTTCATTAGTATACAGTAAATTTCATAACTCATGTCCGACGTTGATAGGAAATCAATTGGAATTAAGGTTATTGCATGGCCATGAGAGCCTCAGTAATCCACTAAGTCCTGGATTTGGCTCTCCAGCTGGTTCCTCTCAGTTTCTGACCTTGCTAGAGAGATTAAAGCAGTGGGCATTTCCTGACAACAGCGGGGAGCCACAATGTCCCACTTTAGATCATAGATCCCCACTCACATGTTGCATGTGTGCTGTCAAAAGAGTTTACTGCATTTCTGTCCTGATGAGACAAGGTTAGATTCTGTTTTGAACTGTTGGTCTTTGGGATAGATGCAGGAGCAGCAGCACTGTTTTTTCCCCCTCATACTTTGAAATTAAATGTTCATCAAGACTCAAGAGATCAGGCTCTGAAGTTAACAGATGATGATGGGGCCTGGCTCACTGTTCCAGTTCATCCCAAAGTTGTTCAGCGAGGCAGACGGCCAACATGGCAGATTTTCAAGCACTGTTTATCACTGGACTCTAAAGGGACCAGGCTCAAGACTTTAACAAATTACTAGAAAAGTGCCTATTTATCATACACTTGTGAAAATGAGTTGAGCTAAACTGTATTGAATGTGCAGTCTGCGCATTAGTGATTCATGTGGAGCCTGAGTTTGCGCAGTAGTGATCATGAGGTGGAGCTTCGGTATCAAAGTCCCGCCCCAAACTCCTGCAGACCCAATCACAAATTTTGGCTTCACTTTTCTCTTGTGAGGTCACTACATGCAAGATTGTGATAATATATGGTTTGTGAGTTTTTGCAAGTCATTTCCAGGTAATAAATAAAGTATCTGAATAATGCGGTGCCAATTGACATGGCATTTATTACAGTTTAGAAAATATAGAAAAATACTTTGTCCCTTATTCTGTGATAAAAAAAAAGAAAACAAAAGTGTTTGTAGTACACAAATCATAAAATTGTCATTAGGAAAATATAGGAAAGAAAGGGCTTGTGAGCTGACAATGACGACACATAAAAAGTTTGGTGACAATATGCAACCAGCTCGACATCATGCCAACAATTTCATTGATGCATTATTTGAGAACAGTTTGTTCTATTAAAAAGCTTTTTGCTAACTTTGTGCTGGGGAAAATCAGACCAACGGTATAGGAGGAGGTTGAAAAAGTATCTTTTAAAATAAATTCAAAATGGCGGACTGCAAGTTTCGACCTAATATGTTATAATTGGTATCAATGTTCTCAGGATGATCCAAGGAATCTGACAAGACAAGTTTCATTAAAATAGGCTAAGTCAATCAAAACAGAGACATTTTTCATTTGTCCTGACCAGTAGATGACACTGTGCCAAAACACTGCATGTAGCCTCAGGTGAATCTTATGATGAAATGTTCAAGTTTGGTCAAAATACTTGACAGCATTGCAGAGATAGAGCTAGATGATAGATAGACGCTCTTAATTAAATTGGTTTGTGTGTTATTCAAGAAGAGGAGGGTTTATGAAAAAGCTTTTAATAACTTTTGGCCAGCATGATCTGAAGATGATCTGAGCCAATTTCAGTGAAAATCAGACAATATGTAGGAAGAGTTCGAAAAAACATAATTATTATTATATATAACAAAAAATACGACTCAACATTTTAATTTTGATGTGCATTTGACTCAACGTGAGCCAAAGTATCAAAGGAAAAAAATTATTTTGCTTCTGAACTTTGGTTTCAAAAGATATTCACATAAACATGAGTTCAAATTTGAGCTGTTGGTGGCGCTAGAGAGTTTGAGTTGAGAGACTCCAAACCTGCTATGGTTAATATTGAGACTATCCTCTATCTGTGTGCCAAATTTCATAACTTTCCTGCAAGTGATTATGAACTGCCATAGACTCAAGAGAAAAAGAGAAGAGGAAGAAGAAGAAGACTAATGGATACAAGAGGTGCCTTTGCACCTGCAGTGCTTGGTCACAAATTAAATTAAAGGCCACTTAAATGTACTTACAGATAGTGTAATTAAATGTTACTTAGACTAAATACACTTATAAATACACACATAACAATACATTTTAAATCACCATTTTAATATTCTTCTGTCATGTCTGTAATAAGTTTAGATGTGTTGACTAATTTACTAAGGCACATGTAAAGTACTTGATTACAATTCTAATAGTAGCATATCATTTGATATTACGTTTAAAGTTAACATATTTTAAATGTACTAAATTGCAACTTCATTATTATGTGTAATTACAGACGTATTTAAATACACAAGATAGGAATGACATAATACTGTTTTAGTTTACATTACATTTATTCATTTGGCAGACGCTTTTATCCAAAGCGACTTACAGATGAGGACAGTGGAAGCAATCAAAAACAACAAAAAGAGCAAAGATTTTAGTTTACCAAAAATGCTTGTCAGTACATTCAGAGGTATGTTTCAAACATAATAAAACTAACGATGAAATTACAGTACATATAATATTGTACTTAAATCCAACTTAAGTGGGTAAAAAACACTCATTAAATATATATCACATTTACTCTCTCCCCACAACAGACTCAAACTCTCATGTTAACTGGTGAACCTCAACCCTAGTGAGCACAGTGTTACAAAATCTTAAGCAGCTATGACAAATACAACAAGTATTGCATTCTGTGTCTTAAATCAAGAATGTCCACCTCTTCCACTACCCACTGTGTTTTTCCAGCAGTCATGAGTAATAAGCCCTTGTCTCGATCTGTTCCCAGCATTTAGAGCCGCCTCCAGCTGTCTCCAACCAAAAATCAAACGTAGGGAACAATTTCCATGTCACACAGTGGACAGCACAGCAGCTATAATTTCAAAGCACCTGCTCTGAACTGAAATACACAGGGATTTCATTGGAATGATATCGATCTCAGAATTATCAGAGGACAATTAAAACAACATTGTCATGGAATTCATTACAAACTCATAGTCGCTGTCACTGTGCCAATTAGCTGGAGGTTATCATGCTTTGGGGGAAGACTGGATGAGAGGCAAAATATAGGCCTGGTTAATTGTCAGCATTTACAGCACTTTATTTTATACATTTACATTGACAATGTAGCTATGACTAAGCCTATGGAATTGTGATCCAATCATTAGATGAGTCATGCAAGACTCTCTGACAGCATTCGCACTTTAGTTCAAATTCACCACCATCTTTTGTTAAAGTTGGAGCGTGATGAAGCTGATGGAATCACACCGTTTAGGAGCATGAACTCACATGAACTGTAACTCCACCAGATGACGACATTTCTGAGCAAAGCTCTATTTCCCAACACAACAGGAACAAATCCCCTGTGGTGCTCTGTACATTTGCATCACACCAACTCAACATACAAACCAGAGTATTCAAGTTCAGAAATTCCTGTCTCATAACCACCCTCTGCCCGGACACGGTCTTTCTGCTGACTCGACGTAGTTACAAAATCCTCCATTCACTTCCTCAGTGTGGCAGCCTAGTGAACATGCTAACTGAAAGTGACTCATAGAGCAATGTCATACCCATCACATGAAACAAATGTGCACCTTTTGAAGAATGCTGTTTTCTTTACCACTGTGAGTCCTTCTGTAATTAATTGCCACATTCCTGGTTAGGTACTACAACAGAACCCAGAATCCTGAAGTGCGTTCCACCTCAACTAATTCGAGACATAGAAAAGGGAACCGCAAGGCTAACATTATCAGTTAACATAAAAGCAGAAGAGCCAGTATTGGTATTTGCTGAGAAGCAAATACATTAGGGAGACACAAAAATACAGTCCGATTTGTTGGCATCATTATATGTGTATTAAGTAGTTCAGTCTTCATAAGTACACACTTGCATTCTCGTCATCATCATACACTTTCAAATTTGTAATGCTGCGATTCATCTTGGAGCTTGTTGGTTTGGCTTACATCTTGCTATTATTATTATTCTTTTCTGAAATGCCCAACATAGTAATGCAATGGGGAGAATTCTCCCAGAATCAAGGCCACTTACAGTATGAAGTGAACTGGCTATGGCAGTTTTAAACAATCACACTGACTTGTGGCTTCTGCAGGAGCATAAAGCATTGGTTTTCAGTTTTTTAGCTTGTCGTGAGTTTATCTTGTTGGCTGGCATTAGCATTGGTATTGGTGAACCTGAGACAGCTTAAGTCAGGACCATCTCTTAGTCAAGAGCTAGACCAATAAAAGACCCAAACTAGACCCCTCAAGACCTAGATTCATGACATTTTGAATAATGTACTGATTTTGGATGAACTATTCCAGTAAAATTGTAAGACAGAGACCAAGGACACCAAGTAATAAGACCTACACCTACACTCAGTTTGTGTGATCTTGAAAGGTTTGGTGAAGATGCTCATAAACTCTCTTGACCATTGGGTCTGAGGGATTACATCTGCCTATAGCCCTTAATGGCATTAACTGATCACTGTTCTCAACTGGTGCCTGTGAGACTAAAAATCCTTTAAGGTGACCATACAGGTTCATTAGGCAGAAAAAAACTCCCTCTTTTTAAGTCCTTCCATTTGCGTTTCCATAACATGTTGATTCTAATGCATACAATAATGCTGTACTGCACACTTGTACCTTGTACCAAAGTGATAGAAACTGGTACAGTGGAGATTGAGCATGCAAAACATGCTTTGGAAATGCTACTTATTGGCTCAGGTAAAAAGAGGACAACTCAAATTCTGTATGATATTCTGTTTCATGTCTCATGTATTTCCTTTAGTGCAAGTCAGTGGGATTATGTTGATCTGCCAGTCAAAACAAATTAAGTCTGGTTGCTTAAAGTAACACCACAATGCTGAGCAACAGTAATTATGATAACAATGGTTCTGTTAACCAGAGAATCAATAGAGAACATACTGGTTATGATTACAATGCTATAAAAGATTAGACAGCTCTTACCTGAAATACTCCTTGGTAACGTTGGACATAATAAAACTTGAAAACTGGACACACACAATTCACTAACACTCCCCATGTCCTCAGATTGAATGTTTTTCTGCTCTGTGTTTGCCGTTTTTTCACCTTCCCCAATTTCAGTGTTTGGGTCAATCTACAGTACACACACCCAAACCAGCCTGCCTGTCATGTCTCAGTATGTCACAGCATTGAATCTGAATGAAGTCCACAGTCCTCTTCCTCTTTAAGTCGTCATGTTTATGTGTGCGTTGATGCCTTGCTTGACATTCTCAACTTCTCTGTGACACGTTCAGTACTTCACAATGCAATTTGCGTGTTTGTTTCCTCTTTCAGAACTTGCCGTAAAAACTGCAATGTAATTCTCTTCCCCTCTCACTGCTAGTAATCTCTCGCTCCGCTTCTCTGCTTTCCTAATCTGCCTCTTTCAGTCACACACTCACGCTCTGAAGTCTGCACAAACAAACACAAAGAAAAACAAAAAAGGATTAACACCACTGTAAAAATGTGTCCGTTATTGTAAAAGATGTCAAAAAAAATGTAAAGAGGACCTATTATGCCCCTTTTCACAAATGTAAAATAAGTCTCTGATGTCCCCAGAGTGTGCATGTGTAGTTTTAACTCAAAATACTTTACAGATATTTTTTATAGCTTATTAAATTTTATAGCTTATTTAATTTTATGCTCGCCACGGCGGCACATATACTAAAATTGGATCGATACAGAGTAGATTAGCATGGCCCTGCGAAAGGATGACACGCAAATCCGTGAAGCGCTCCATCTTTTTACAGGGAAGTCGTGGCCTAATGGTTAGAGAGTCAGACTCCCAATCGAAAGGTTGTGAGTTCAAGTCCCGGGCCGGCAGGAATTGTGGGTGGGGGGAGTGCATGTGCAGTTCTCTCTCCACCTTCAATACCACGACTTAGGTGCCCTTGAGCAAGGCATTGAACCCCCAACTGCTCCCC